>NW_026739562.1:1402878-1514343 GCF_022355385.1 Mustela nigripes
TTTTGGAACACTGAAAAAAATTTTAATTTAAAAAAAATTTAAAAAAATTACTTCACTACATTTCAATGACAGTATCAGTCTGATGTACATAAAAATAATAGAAAGTTCCTCTATGAGTTATTGAGTAGTCAGTGAGATACTATATGGTATTAGCTAGTGTACAATAAGCAGCTAATTATCTAGAGCTATTTTTTATGGGGGTTAGGGAGCCAAACAGATACACTGTAGAGAGGTTTCTGTAAGTCACCCATCTTCAGACAAGGCAGGAAAACAGTTAACACTCTGACCAGTGTTATTCACTCTGACACCCGTCTATTTTTTTTTTTCCTTCAAGATTTTATTTATTTATTTGACAGGCAGAGATCACAAGTAGGCAGAGAAGCAGGCAGAGAGAGGGGTGGAAGCAGGCTCCCTGCTGAGAAGAGAGCTTGATGAGGGGCTCAATCCCAGGACCCTTAGATCATGACCTGAACTGAAGGCAGAGGCTTACTTAACCCACTGAGCCACCCAGGCACCCCTCTTCTTCAACAGTCATGGAAGAGATCTAAGCAAGGATATTGCACATAAAGACTCTTTGGTATCGTGCTCTGCACAGAAAATTGTTACAGTCTAAGAGTCTTCAGTAAAACGACTGCAGCTTCTAGAGAGGTGTGTGCTTAAGAAAGCACTTTTCTTAAAGACTTTCTCCTCTAGGAAGTGTCCACGGATAATTAACATGTAAATGCCAAAGTAAAGGAATAAAAGACTCAAATAGCTAACGAAGTCTTGCCTCTTCTCCAGAGACATAAGTATTTTTGTTTATATAATATCGCTCATATTTTTGTTTACTATGTATTTGCTAAATTTACTATTCAACTGGATAATGCTTTCTCCAATTCGCCCAAGTTACATTAGCTTGTTGGGGTCCCTGTCTTTCTCAATGTGCTGAAGAAGACCCTGAGGACACCCCCCAGGCTCCACAGGCCAGGAACTAATGAAACTTAGTCTTTAGGTACTGGCTGTGTGACCTTGGATAAATTACTTTCACTTTGTCAGACTCTCCCTGGCATGACTTTCACGAGCTCTCTTCTGCTTTCTGCCCTTCCCCATTCTTCCAGTATTTTCTCTCAGCACAGCATCTTTGGTCACCCTTTCTTTTCCATGGCATCCCTACCCTAATTCTATTCATTTTGCAGCTCAAGGCAGCAAGCCGTTTGAGGGCTGTGAAATGAGGAGTAGCTGAGTCCCTTGTTTGCTACCTATTAGGCGGTCTGACCTAATCTAGATGAATTTTCGTTTTGAGCATCACTTCCCTCACTTGTGAAACAATCCATCAAGTCCGCTGTGGGGAAAAGAGGAAAGAAGGCACTGAACATAGAATTTGGCACAAGAACCTGGGTATTCTTTTGCCATTGTGGTTGTTTTATTTCTAGCACTCCTGGGAATGTATGAGGCAGAGGAGAATCACTTTTATCCCAGAATTTTATAGAGTGTATAAGAAGCACAACAGAAATGAATTCAATAGTTTGTATGGGAACTTAAAAAACCCTTCCCGTTGGGGCAGCCTGGGTGGCTCAGTCACGTAAGCATCTGCTTTCGGCTCAGGTCATGATCCCAGGCTCCTGGGATCTAGTCCCTTGCTGGGCTCTTTGCTCTGCAGAAAGTCTGCTTTTCCCTCCCTCTCTGCCGGCCACTCCTCCTACTTGTGCTCTCTTTTTCTCTGTCAAATAAATAAATAATCTTTAAAACAAACAAAACAAAACAAAATAAACTCTTCCTGTTGTCTCCAATGGTACTAGATTCCTGACCCCATCCATATTTGAATCCAGGATTTCTTTCTGTTCAGGTTTCCACCCTCCAAAATGTGCCCTAATGATACTCCTGCTCCCCGGGGCCACTAGGAGTCACTGTAGATGACTATCTGTCTTGCTTAATCTATGGATTTTTGCTTCATCTATGGTTCTCAGGCCTATTGTCCATTCTCATATTTTAAACAGGATTGCAGTGGCTGTTTTTTTTAGTTATGCACCTTTATCCTGCATTCCTTTCACAAGCTCCCTGTCGCCCATCCAGCCCTCCTGAATGCCCTTTGCATCCATGCTTCAAACTTTGCTTCAGTCCCTTGACACTCTCTCACACAAGGATGGTCCAGTGCAATTTCTTTCTAGGTTTTGTTGCCAGCAATCTGTCCACTGGTGACTCTTTTCTTTTCTCTTCTTTTTTCTTTCTTTCTTTATCTATCTCTTTCTTCAGACTCTCTTGGTCCCTGACAGTGTGCTAAGTAATTTACATATGTAAACATATAGAATGCTTAAATATATACTCGTTTTGTAGATGGAAAAATAGAGTCCTGGTGGCGCAACAACTTACAGAACTAGTATATTTTGGACTGTAGAAGTTGACCTTAATATTGTAATCAATGCATGTTGATTGAAAATAAATATCAGAGTAGATTCATTCATTCAGTCAACAGTTTTGGGGGTCCTACTTTGAGCAGGTCCTCTCTCTGAGCAGATCCTTCAGGAGATCAACGTGAAGCTATATTATAAATGTTATATACGTGCCATATAATGTATACACTCCATGACATACATATGTACACCCATACATGTATACATGAATGTATATACATACAAGTGTTTGCATATGCATCCACTTATATGCATTACATATATGTATATCCATATATGCATTATATATGTGTATATGTAATGTATATATACATACATACAAATACATTTACATTTGTGTTAACTGCTACTGAAGAAAATTCTCTAAATTCAAGGTATCTTAGCCATTTCAAAGTCATAGAGAAGAGCCTATATATTAAACCACTTACAGGTTGTCTGTCAATAGAACTATAAAAAATATGGCTTCATCATTTTTATAAACATAGTCAGACAAGTGGGAGGAGATTCAGTGGTTTAATTTAACATGACTCAGAACCTCGTTATTATCTTTGGAAAGTGCTAGTTCATAGCATAGCCTCTGATTGTTCAATATTCCTTTAATCATTACATGTGGAGAGTTAATATATCAGGTTATATGCTGTTGCTATATCTAGCAATGTGTTATTATAAACGCAAAGGTTAAACAAAGCAGACAGAGATTTGATTTCTATTCTATGGCTGATGTCAAAACTCTATGAGTGAAAGTAATAAGATTTTCCCCCATCTTTCCCTGCACCCTTCCACAGACACACATGCATTTACATACTCTACATAATCCTGAGAGATGCTCATAATACCTCTTGGTATTCTGTATAGAAACTTAGAAATAAGAGACTTGCTTCTTTGACTCTTCCCTGGCTCTATAATTTTGCAGTGCCTCTTACTGTGTGTGGGGTGACCTGCCCACACTCTGACTAGGTTTGGCCGAGAAAATTGCTTTGATGTCTGGAATAAGGCAGAAGTGACTATCTGCCAGTGCCAGGTTTATGCCTCAAGAGTTTCTCTGGCTCTCTGCCAGGAGAACATGCCTTGGTGAAGGTGTTGGAGAATGAGACAGGAAGGGCAGGGGCCCAAGTCCCTGGGTTCTCCAGCTGAAGCTAGCCGATGCCAGCCAACATTCATCCAACCTTGCATGTGTGAATGAGAAGGTCAGAACCAACAGAACCTTCCAGCGGATCCCAAACCAATGGGTGCTAGTTCATGCATGCTCACCGAGGTTTTGCAGTTGTCTGCTGGAAAAGCTGATCTCACTTTAGCTGTGGAACTGCTGGGTAAGGGGACAAGAAGACAAGTTACAGCTTAGGGGCAAGAAAGAAATTTAAAAAAAAATATTAAAAGAGAAAGCAAAACAGTGCCTCATCTAGAGATGTAAATTATTTTCCTTGAAGCAGCCCCAAGATGATTCAGGAGGGCAGCCAGAAATGTCTCTGGGACCTTAGCAGAAGTTCGAAGAATTACCTGGAATAGGAAAGATGAAAAGGGAGAAAAGCCACTGGAGTTGGCCGAAGGAAGGATTTGAAATATGTAATATGGTTAAATGAGCCAAAATTACAGAAGTTTGGTTTATTTATTATTTTAAAAATAAGTGTGAATACCTCTACTGGGGAAAAAAAAATCACAGTTTAGAATTACAGCTAGTGCTGGGGAATTCATGGATTACTAAAGCAGAGATGAAAACTGGAACTACAATTATTTTAAATTTGGAAGACATTTGGAAATAACTCAATCCAATTGTTGGGTTTTAAAACCATTCCTGCTTCATCTCCTTTCTTCAAGCAACTATTTAGGTGGCCTTCTCATATGTAATAGATAATGGTCCCTAAAGCTGAGTTCAGAATGGATTAGGGAACATGGAATCCTATCCCCTATCTCATTGAGTCCTGACTCCCCTGAGTTACTGTTGGAGAATTTTCAGGAATCTTCAAGACCATGGAGGTCAACCAGCCACCACAGGAATGCTGGAGCTTGAACACCTGATGAAGAGTTGTATTATACAACTGAGCTACTCTAAATGATTTCAAAATTATTTCTGTACTTGTGAACATTATAGTGTTCACATATTTTTCTGTTTCATCAAATATAGAATAATACATTGATATGTTGTAGGCTGATTTGGGTCTTTTCTTTCAAGAAACTTAAGTTCAAGAAATATCATTCACTTGATTATTAACATTTGACATGAATTCTAGTATTTCAGGGGAACTTTTACTTCTGAATAATCATTTGACTTCGTGAGTTTTAGTTTAGTCTCTACCAGATGAACATCTTCTTGGTTTTCTGGCTCAGAGTTCAGTACGTTTCTCTTTCCAGCATTGTATTATGCTTCGCTGGCTGATGAATTTCAACATTTGGTGACCACCATTTCTGACATGGCATCATAGCTCCCTTATTTCACCATTAAAATGGTCCCAAATGCTTGCAACATCAGGTTGAAGTGAATGTTGGATTAAAAGCAAAGCCAAGATGAATTATAATATGATCCCTAGTCTAGAACAATTGCAAACTAGAATCTTTATCCTTCAACAAAATGTTAAAGCTCTTCAATATGGTAAGCAGATCCCTTTATCCCATAAACTCTGGATTTTGTCCCCTTACTTCACCATCTACAACTTTGAAATACTGTTCAAAGTTTTCATAGTTCATGAGAAATGCCCTGCTGCCTGATCTGTTACACCTTTGCAAATGCTATTCCATGCATGGCTGCTCTCTCCACCAGTTGCCAACGTGGTAAATGATCCCCATCCTTTAAAACACAGCCTCAACATTGCTTAGCATTATGGAGTAATGTAGCCCCACCTCTCGTTACTTGTTTGCTGTGTACCTTCTCCTGACATTGCCCTGTATTATGACTGCCTATAAGCTCTGTCCCCATGACAACAGCAAATCTCACTATAGCATTTTGTGTGTGGCAAGTATTCCTCACACGCATGAACTTACTTCATCTTCCAACTTGGTGGAATAGAAGTACTACTGTCATCTCCATTTTACAGATGTGGAAAGTGAGGCATGAAGAGGTCACAGAGCTGGATGGGATTTGGGTTCAGACAGACAGATTCCAGAGGCTGTGTGTATATTATGCCTCTTGACATTGCAAACTCCCTGCAAGCACAGAGAGTAGCTTGGTGCTTCCATACTTGCTGATTTGAACCAAAGGTATTATGGTATACAGTTTCCACAATGGCTACTAAGTAAGAGGTAGAGGGTGTCACATCTAGGAAGTTCTTGGTTTTCAAAGGGATTCTAAAATTCTGGGGACGATAAAGCCCTCCATGAACTTGAGTGGCAACAGAGAAAACAATCACTATGCATTCACTCAGAAAGAAGATCACAGCCATCCAGGCCAATTATATGCTCCTTGGCTTGGATCATATTTCTTCACGGATCTTTTATCATATGACATCCCATATGCATTTGTTTAATGAAAGTGATGCTATCACCTCTCACTTTGCTTTCCCACAGTTCTGCAGCTAAAACAGATTAGGAAAGAGATTTCTTTTCTTTCTTTCTTTCTTTCTTTCTTTCTTTCTTTTTTTAAATTTTATTCCAGGAGGTGAACTGTCTTATTAATGTTATATCTGCTACTTTCCTAATTTTACTTTGGCTATTGGAGGAATTGTGTCTGGACAGATTTCCCATTCTAATCACTCATAAAACAGGTGTAGGAGCCTTGAATATTAACAAACAATGGTTCCAAAGAAAACAAGATCCTAGCTTGAGGGCATTTTCAGTGATTTGACAGGTCAGCAAAAAATTCATGGTGTGCACACCAGTCACAAAATGTCTGTAACCAGCATGATGCCATTGGTTATCAAAAGCAGTGCACAGTGAAAATACGGTAAAAAAAAAAAGCTTCAGAATGTGGAGAAAGGCACTAATGAAACTAGTGATGCTAACTATAGCTTTTCAAAATCTAGCTGGTAGAGAGCTCAACATTCAGTGAAATATAATGGAACAGTAGGGATTTACTGGAGGGTATTTTTTCCCTCCAATCATAAAATTAAAGGGCATGATAAAAAAGAGAGTAGAAAAGGATTCCAGAAAAAAAAAAGGACTGGATAACTGTCAGGGAAATCATCCTTCATGAATATATATCCTAGATAATGCGGTAATCAGGAAGGCACTGATTCAGATACTCAAGCCGGGGGTTTGCACACACCACTAGCTTGGTGTCAAATACCCACTACTAAATTTGTGCCTTCCCAGTCTATCTGCAGTATCCCATAAGAGATTTCTTTCCATTCTCTTTCTACCAAATATTTTCTACATGGCATGCAGTCTGTTAAGGGGAGACAGTGACTGCAAAGTATTTGGGACTGTACAAGCTCTTCCCCCAGTCATTTAGTCAAGGGCCAGTAAGGAAGTGCCTCTGTGCATATATTCCCAGGCCAGAAAGTATCCCATTGCTGCTCTGTAGTTCTTTGGGGGCACCTCACAGGCCACTCACAGCTTACCAAATTCCAAATGCAACTCTATCATTGTTCTCTTGGCAAACACATCTCTCTCTCTCTCTTTTCATTCTAGGGCTTATTACTAATAATATGCTGATATTTCTATCCATTGCCAAAATCTGAAACCCAGTTGGATGCAGAGGGCATTCTCTGTGAGAAATCTCACAGCAGACTGTGAGAAAGCAAAAAGGCAGAAAAAAGTTTGTACAGGAGAAAGGTATAGAAGTCAAAGACAAACAATGAAATCTGTCATAAAACATGGGAATGGGCACCTAATTCTTTCCTATCCCAGTGCCCACACTGCATCTATCACTATGCTCAGCCTCCTCTATCCCTGAGAGAACCCTCAAATCTCTTCATTTCTCTCTCCCCATCTCCCTAGTCCAAGCTACCATCATTTTGTCCATTTATACTGCACTGGTCTCCTCTCTGATATCCCAAATCCTCTTATCTTTCCACAATCCACAGGCTTACACTGATAATCCGAGCAATTTTTTTTTTTCCAGCATAAATCTTATATCACCCTCTAACTGAAAACTTCTTCTTGGTTTTCCACTGCGCAAAAAATAAACCTTTAAATTCCTAGCAAGGCTAAGACAAGGAAGACAAGAATCAGTCTTTGATTCTTCATTGACCCTACTGTCTGGTTCTTAATTGGGTATAGATTTTGGCACCCCAGGAGACATTTGCAAATATTTGGAGATAGTTTTGTCATAACGGTCAAGGGTATGCATTGGTTTCTAGTTTATGGAGGCTAGGGATACTGTTAAACATTCTATTTTACTAGGACAGCTTTCTCACAACAATGACTTAGCCCAAAATGTCAATAGTGCTGAAGCTGATAAACTCTGCTATAACCTTATCTCATGTACCTCTTCCCTTTCATTCCCTTAATTTCAGCTATCTGCCGCTTCTTTCATTTCCATGAATCCACTATCTTTAATCACATCTTCAATTTTTCAATATGGTATTCCTTCTTCCTGGAAGAAGAATGTGCAGATTTGCACATTCTTCCCTTTAATCCCTAATGTTTGACTTGACTAACTCCCCCTCATTCTTAGTTCTCAGCTCAGGTACTTACTCAGGGGAGCTTTTCCAGAACCATCACACTAGATTGGTTTCCTTTCCCATATATTCTCAGACACCCAGTATCTCCCCTCATAAGTATACCTTATTGTCAGCCTTTCCTATGATACTATATATTCCCTGAGGGTAGGACATGTCAGCCTTATTAATCTGAACTCCAGAAACGCCTATTAATCTCTCAATATATATAAAGTACTAACTGAATGAATAAGTGCATACATGCATGAGTGAATAAGTGAATTAGAATTCTAAGACTATAAAATTTTGGCAAACCATCTCTTGGCTCAAATTACATTTGGCCTGTGTTGAAGGCAATTGTTCTATAATTGCTGTTAGCACGACTCCTTTTCCAGTGTAGACCACAGGCTAACTAATGACACCCATGAACATTCGGCAGCTTCTATAGTCTGGAAGTATGATTTCAAGTACCCTCACTGTGAATGGGAGTTTATAAAACTTAAATCTATCCTTACCACCTCGGAGTAACAGTAAAAGTCTCTGACAATCCGTAACTGAGAATGTGGAGAACTGTGCGAGAGACGAGAAGTTTCTCTCTTGGAATCACAGTAAATGGTTATGCTATTTTATGTTTGTTTCACCTAGAAAAAGCCATTTCTTGCCTAGATCTACATACAACTGGATCTTAAAACACCCATTCCTACCACCATCTCTTTAAAATAACAGTGTCAGGTGAGTGAGAGGGAGCAGCAGGCTCCTTGCTAAGCAGGGAGCCCAATGTGAAGCTTGATCCCAGCACCCTGGGATCATGACCTGAGCCAAAGGTAGACATTCAACCAACTGAGCTACCCAGGCATGCACAACAGTGCTTTCTTTGACATGATGTTCTAGTCATATTTACATTTATCTGTTACCTCTCTCCGGGTAAAAAAATAACACCTTCCCATTGCAAAGGCTTCAGTGAAGACTTTTATACAATTTCTTAGGGACAGAAAAATTGTACTGTTCTGATAAGACTCTAGTTTCCTCAAAATTCCAGATAGAGAGTAGGTGACATTTGAATTTCTTGATCACAAAGTAAAATCTTATTTGGTTGAAAGGAAAGGAAAGTGGCTGTCTACAGTTTTCATAGGCATAAACTCAACTCATGGGGCAATCCATTCAAGCCATAGACAATGATACAACGAGGTATTTGGGGGTCTATACCATTGCAATTATAACACTCTGTAACCTACTAATTAATATTGGGCCCAATTTTAATTAGTAGTGGGAATGACACCAGTTTCTTTCAACAAGAGGACATTTAATGGAACCATAGAGGAAATGGGAACTTGGCCAAGCTGAGAGTAATTTGAACACAGTCCAAATTAAAACAAACAAACAAAAAAAAAAAAAAAAAAAAAAACTGGGGTGCTTGGGTGGCTCAGGCGTTAAGCATCTGCCTTCAACTCACATCATGATCCAGGGTCCTGGGTTCAAGCCCCGCATCAGGCTCCCTGATCAGTGGGAAGCCTGCTTCTCTCTCTCCCACTCCCCCTACTAGTGTTCCATCTCTTGCTGTGTCTCTCTGTCAAATAAATAAATAAAAATCTTAAAAAAAAAAAAAAAAAGCAACATGTACCGTCTGTGCTAGGAACTCTCAGCTTCTATTCTGCTCCAGAATGTGACCAACTCTGAAGCTGCTCTAACCCCAATTTGTTGTAGACTCTTTTGAATTGACTCTATAAGTTGCCTTCTTTTTCTCTGCAGCAACAAAGGAGTATAGATTCCCCTTTGAAAGGAACACACACTTCTGGCTCAAGACAATATTTCTCCTTCTCAATAGGCCAAAAAAAAAAAAGTGTATCCACATACACTTTGCAGCCATTTCCTAGGTGTACAAACCAAAACTCAGAATTGAGCCAAACACTTAAGTAAACATCAAACAAACAAAAATGAGTCAAAAAGAATTAGATTGAGACAGATCAAGAACAGAGATTTCCCTTCATTGGAATAGTTATCAGCTATGGTAAGTTTCCCATGTGAGGAAGAAACAGATTGAGAAACTCATCTTTTGTGTAGTATGACCGTTTATGATAGATTCCCAACTGCTGAACTATGGTAAGTAGTTTGTAGCCTACTTTATGGAACAAGGTGTTACTCATACTTTATAGTTTCCTGTGATATATTCAAAAGAGGCTGAGTTAACAAATCTCATCCAGGTTATGTAAATGCATAAACTAGGCAATTCCTGTTAGGGTGTACTTAGTGTGAACACAGTCTAAATTAAAAAAAAAAAAAGAAAGAAAAGAAAAGAAACAAAACTGGGGTGCCTGGGTGGCTCAGGTGTTAAGCATCTGCCTTCAACTCAAGTCATGATCCCAGGGTCCTGGGTTCAAGCCCCACTTATGATCACTTTACATTTGAGGAAACAGGCCAAAGGAGGTTGAATGACACAGCTGAGGTCACATAGCAGAGACTTATTTGTGGCAAGCATCTATATCCCTTCTTTGCTTCCAGCCAAGAGAGTTTTGTTATTTGTGCCTTTCTGCTCCAGAGCCTCAACACCCCCAAAGGTATGTCTCAACTCTCCAGCTCAGGCTGGGACAAGGATGATATGCAGACAGAAGTGTTTCTTAGGGCAGGGCAGAGGTCACATACACATAGGTGCCGGTATTCATACCAAGGAGATCTTTCCTTGGAATACAGGAAATGGGCAGTCTCCTTGAAACTCCAGCGATGGCACAGATCCATTTGATATACTCAACAAGCGAAAGGAGATGGATCAAGTGGTATGAAAACAAAAATCAATTTTTTAAAAAAATCTATAAGCTACAATATTCCATTAGCCAAGGTGATAATACCAATACAGATAAGTATCAAGGCTTTTCCTCTTACCAATCTTTATCTCAAGACGGGTCCTTCAGCTTAGCGAAGTATTTATACAACAAAACATTAAAGATTAATATCTACAATATTTCCAAAGAAAGAGAATATTTCTCTGACACGTCTTTTTTTCCCCCTCGAGGCCCCAGAAGAAGGAGAAAATGATATAACCTGCCGTTTTCTATTCAATCAAACTTAAATTCTCTATTACTAACTTCCCATAAATATTTCTGGATAAATCATTCAGTGTTTCTCTTGAGGCACCTAGAAACATCACTGACTGTCACCCCTAGAACCAATAGCTAAGAAATGGCAGATAGAGATTATGGAGACATGCTAATATACTTTGATGAATAAGGTACCCTCAAAGTGTCTGAAAAATGTAAAGTACTTTACTCAGTCATATATCAACTACATATTTTACATAGCCTAATCCTTCTTTTATTCTCCTTAAAAAATGCAGTGATGTTGAAAGGCAAATAAGGATGCTAAGGAGAACCTGGTGATCCTAATCTAAAACAGAATCACTGGATTCTCCCCCTCCATATGTAAAATAAAGTAGGGCATTTTCATCCATTTGTCTATTCATTCAAAAAATATTTATTAACTAGACCAATGCTTTACACCCTTTAACATGCATAGAAATGACCCTGTAACATTTTAGAGTGAAGACTGGGTTTGGGGTGGGGTTCACAACTCTGCATTTGTAGATCAGGCTAATGCTGCTGGTCTATGGACCACCCTTTGAGTAGCAAGTTAGATAAAATTATCCAACTGGTTCTTTCTCTCTCTCTCTCTCTCTTCCTCTTTCTCTCTCTCTTTGTTTCTCTCTTTCTTTTATATATATAGAGAAAGTATACATGCATATGTGTCTTGGTGGAAGGAGGGACAGAGGAAGAAAGACAGAGAGAATTGCAAGCAGGCCCCATGAGGGGCTAGATCACACAACCCTGAGATCATGGCCTGAGCCAGAATTAAGGGTCAGACACTTAACCTCCTGGGGCACCCAGACACCCCCCACAACCGGTATTTCTGCAACAATGGAAACATACTATATCAACTCTGCCCAATATGGTGCCTAGTAGCCACATGTGACTCCTGAACATGGGAAATGTGGCTGGAATGACTGAAGAAATTTTAATTTTATTTAATCTTATTATATTCAAAATTTAAAGAGCTGCATGTGCCTAGTAGCTACCTTATGGGAGAGTACATTCACATAAAGAAGAACTCATCAACTAATAGAGATGAAGATATCTAAATAGATTATTGGGATATGATATGTTTAGTTTTATAATGGTATTAACAAATGACATGGAAGCATGGAAGAGGAGGAAATGAAGGGACATGATGTATTAACATGTTCCAGTTGAATGAGCTGGTCTTCAATTTTCCTATGAGCTTAAATGCAAGGGATCTTGTAGCCTATAAATATGGTTGGAACAATAAAAGCAAGATGAGTAGGAGAAGAGGATGGCAGGTTGAATTTTACATTGCCAAGGTCTACATCAGTTGTGGAGACCCCCCAAATACAGGAAAAGACTTTATTTCTGAGTTGCCATATCACTGCAATTTTACACCTTTGGTTAGAAGGTCCAGATCAAGAGACCATCTCTGTACCAATGGATGATGATAAAATTCCCTGGGAGAAAAAACAGAATTACCAACTCTCATAGGAAAAGCTGGTAGACACCCCACACTATCCACTCCAAGGAAGAAATAAGTTGGTGTGATGGTTAATAGGCAACATCTGACCTAAAGAACTGCATCAAATTGTCAAGACAACTGATGGCCTGTGGTCTGGAAATAACCATCTGACCTCTTGACACTCATTAATGGAACTCCAGCTGTGCTTGCTTTTGAATGAGAGAAAATCAAGACAGGGAGGGGAACAATACGAGGGCACTATGTGGCTTATTAATAGTTCTCAGGATTCCTTCCTAATGGGCTTAGTTTGGCATAAAAACAATAATATTCAGTATCATCACCACTGTCTTCTAAAATACATACCACCATCTTTTGAAATATACACTTTTCTCCTTGTATACATTTCAGAAAGACTGAGCTAGTCATTAAAATTTACACAGTATTGAGTCCACTGCTTTTTCTCCCCCTACATTACTGCTGACTAAAAGAAGATAAATTTATCTCCTTTTTTTTTTTTGTATTGTTTTTCAGTTAATGGGGGAAACAAGTACTTCATGGTAACTATGGTAACAAAGACGCTTTTATTTCTTTTCTTTTCTTGTAGTTTGGCAGATATTCAGCTCTGGGATGTGGCAAATCTCAACGGTCTTAACCAATTTGTCATTAAAACCCAAACAATTTTCTCCTTAAGTTTTAATAGCTATGAAATATCCATTAGAAGTCATATGGACCATATACGAACTGTGGATGTTGATGTAATATACACTAAGGCTCAATAAACCATTTTTGTTGCCTTACCTTTTATGAAATAGAGATGGGTTGCATGCTTCATAAAAGATAGATACACCTTCATTTAGTTAAAGCACAACTCTTACCAAACAGACTCCTATTTTAAAATCTTCAATAACTAGGTATTGCTTATCAAATCAAATCCTTCTATTCCCAGGCAAGAATCCTAGAACCCTACTATGAAACCTAAAAGGTCCCTTAACCATACTCAACAGATGCCTCTACCTCACTTACGTTCCTGCTTTTCCTAATTATAGCTAAATGGTTATACTCATTCTCTCTGTCTCCTCTATACTTTCCTTTCTCTCCTCAATCCCTTAGTCCTAACTCAAATATCAATGCATACATTCTTCTTGGATCTCACAGCTATCCTTCCACATAATTCCAACAGCATACATTGGAACATCCTCATATATTTTGCACTGTCTACTCAAGTTAGAATTTATAAAATATACTTGTAACATCCATAGTCTTAATATTTTCAGTTTCAATTCTCCTAAGCCACTTTCAAGGCCCATGACAGAAAAAACTAATAAAGCTCATGCTGGGGGCAAACATGGGTTATCCATTTAGTATATTCATTGAACATTCTCAGCTCAATCTGTCCATGGGTTTTACCCTCCCATCTTCTGATATAGTTCGAGTGAGATAAACAGAGGAATAAAATCTATGATTATTCACAAGTGTCCCTGGGTGATTTGTCATGGAATCCCAAGCCTGTGCTGTAGTATTATTGGTTTGTCTACAGTTGTGTTGATGCTGCTGCTGTTTTGGTGAACATCTGTCAAATCTGTTTAAATAAGTAAATCAATTCTTGCTCCAATTCTACCTGGTTCATTAGGTTATTCATTCATAATGAACATATAGTAAATACATTTATATATCATTTACCGTGCTAGGTAATGTAAGAATTACAATAGAAGATGTATAATAATTGCCTCAAAATGATTCAGTCTCATACAGAGAAGACCAAAAAGCATACAATTAAAAATCAACGTGATGAAAGTAATCCAAATGTCCATTGATAAATTAATGGATAAAGAAGATATGTGTATGTGCAAAAACAAATTCAAGATAGATTAAGGACCTAAATGTGGGACCTGAAACCATAAAAATCCTAGAAGAGAACATAAGCAAAACTTCTTCAACATCAGCCATAGCAACTTTTTTTCTAGCTATGTCTCTTGAGGCAAGGGAAACAAAAGCAAAAAATTAGTGGGACGATATCAAAATTAAAAGCTTCTGCACAGCACAGGAAACAACCAACAAAACTAAAAGGCAACCTACTGAATGAGAGAAGATATTTGTAAATGACATATCCAATAAAGGGTTAGTATCCAAAATATATAAAGAGCTTATACAACTCAATGCACACACACACAAAAAAAATCCAATTTAAAAATGAACAGACAGACATTTCTCCAAAGAAGACATCTGGATGGCCAACAGATACATGAAAGATGTTCATAATCAGTTATCATCAAGGAAATTCAAATTAAAACAGTGAGATGTAACCTCACACCTGTCAGAATGGCTAAAATCAACAACACAAGAAACAACAAGTGTTGGCAAAGATGTGGAGAAAAAGGAACCCTTGTTGCAAACTGTACAGTTACTGTGGGAAACGGTATGGAGTTTCTTCAAAAAGTTAAAAATAGAACTACCCACTGACCCAGCAATTAAACTCTCAGGTATTTACCCATGGGGCTCTCTGCTCAGCGGGGAGCCTGCTTTCTCCTCTGTCTCTGCCTGCCTCTCTGCCTACTTGTGATCTCTGTCAAACAAATAAATAAAACCTCTAAAATGATGAAAAATAAAAATACACACACACACATATATCTATACACATATATAACACATATATACATACACACATATAACAGAATACTATTCAGCCTTAAAAAAGAACGAGATCTTGCCATTTGTGACAACATGGGTAGATCTAGAGGGAATTATGCTGAGTGAATTAAGCCAGACAGAGGATGACAAATACTGTATAATTTTACTTATATGTGGAATTAAAAAAAAAAAAAAAGAACATACTAAACAAAATAGAAGCAGATTCATTCATAGAAAACAGGTGGTTGCCCGATGGGAAAGGAGTGGAGGGATGGGTGGAATAGGTAAAGGGGATTAAGAGGAACAAACTTCCATTACAAAATAAATAAGTCACAGGGTTATAATATACATCATAGAGAATATAGTCAACAATATAATAATTATGTATGGTGACAGATGGTAACTAGACCTATCATGTTGGTCATTTTGTAATGTATAAAAATATTGAATCATTATCTTATACACTTAAACTAATATTGCATGCCAATTGTAATGCAGTAAAAAAATCAATATGAGAGATCCAAGAGACATGACAACTAAATGCAATATGTGTTCATGATCCTGGAAGGTATCCAATATGGGAGTTTAAAAAAAGTGCTATAAATGACATTTTTGGAAAAATTGAACAAGCCTGTCATAATACATTACATAACATTATTGTCTCAGTATTAAACATCTCAGACTTGACAACTATACTGTAATTAAGCATCAAGGGGTAAAAAAGCATGATGAATGTGACCGAATCTCAAATGATTTTAAAAAAATTAACCATATATAACTATCAATATGTACACATATACACACATACACAGATTATTTTTTAAATGCAGTAGAACGAGTAAAATGGTAAATGTAGTTAAAGGGTATATGAGAGTTTCCCCAAATATCCTTGCAACTTCTCTATAAATTTCAAAATGTTTTAAAATAAAAAAGAAAACCAAGAGGTATAGTGCAAAAGAAGTGTAGTTCAGGGTGTGTGGACCTGGTGAGAAGAGCTGAGCTATGTTTGGTAGGGTGGGAAAAAGAAATGGTAAAGAAATGCCTAACCCGGGCGCCTGGGTGGCTCAGTGGGTTAAGCCGCTGCCTTCGGCTCAGGTCATGATCTCAGGGTCCTGGGATCGAGTCCCACATCGGGCTCTCTGCTCAGCAGGGAGCCTGCTTCCTCCTCTCTCTCTGCCTGCCTCTCTGCCTACTTGTGATCTCTGTCTGTCAAATAAATAAATAAAATCTTAAAAAAAAAAATTTAAAAAAAAAAAAAAAAGAAATGCCTAACCCATGATTTGAAAAGGTGGCAAGTTCGAATCACATAGAATCAGGCATGCAGGCACAGCTGGGCAAACTGTAGGTATATAATAATATATACAATCATAAATATTTTAAAAAGTCTTCAGTTTTAATGCCCCACCACAATAAAACAAGAGTGATGGTGAGTGTTTAGTTATCATCTTTCCCATTAGCCTTGAGAACAGAGGTAAATGGTAACTTAAAAATAATAATAATAATAATACATGTATAATCTGCAGAGAAATAGTATTTCTTTTAATAGTCTTAATCATAAAATACCAAAGTAATGAAATATAAGAACACAGAATTTTTTTAAATTAAAAAATACAAGACTGAGAAAGTTGCTAATGTGTCATAAATGTCCCCAATGGTTGCCTTCCACTTCTTAAGTAGGTAATTAATAAGCTATAATAACACAGAGAAAGGGTTAGCTCTCTCCTCGGAACTCTGTAAGTCCTTTTTGCATAATTGTCTAATCAGTTCTCACAAAAACCCTCTATTATAGGTTGCATTTTTTTTAAAGATTTATTATTTTGGGGGTGGGGGTGCAGGGGGAGACAGAAAAAGAGAGAGAGAGAACCTCAAGCAGACTCCCCACTGAGAATGGAGCCCGATGGGAAGCTCCATCTTCCGACACTAAGACCATGACCTGAGCCAAAAAGTCAACACTTAACAGATTGAACCACCCAGGTGCCCCTAGGATGCATTCTTTATATTAAGCTATATCCGACCAGAGATTTGAAGATATCCAATACCCTCTCCTGGGTCAAGCATATGGCAGAGGTAGAATTCTCACCCCAGCAGCCTGGTGACAAAAACCTCTGAACTTGACCACGTCCATGTAAAGAGAGAGGAACACAGTCTCAGGAAATACATTCCAATTGCCAGACTCTTGTTATAAATTAAATATTTAATAATAAAACACCTGGGAAGTAGTATTATTCCAATTTTATACATGAAAGAAGAGAAATTCAGTGAGTTTAATAACTTGCCTAAAATAAAAAAAAGTCTAAATTTTGATTTACTTCATATGTCTGGCTTCAACGCACATCATCATTTTTGCTCTGCCTGTTTTCCAATCACTTTTCAGAAATCTCTTTTTAACTGTACTCCTTCATTCATGATTCTAATTTCCCCCAGGGGTTTCCAAATTAATATCTGAGCATAAAACTGGGGTATTGCTTAATTATCTACCGCCGAGAGAAGGGCTCAGCGGGTTACAGGTGGGTAATGGGTATTTTTTATACATACATCATTTGTGCTGGTTTCTGGCTTAAGAAAGAAATGTGGGCTCCTTTAGGGAAGCTTATCTGGAATCAAGAAAATCGAATCCTTCCCATCACTACCATCCCTTGAATGCAGTGATAGCTCAAAGACGGACCAGACCAATGGTGCCATGCTGGTCTCTTTTCTTTTAATGATGTCTCGATTGAATTTTCTCAGTGAGCAAATTAAAAGAGGATTTGCTAAGTGCCAATGCCTCTGACTCCTTGTGGGATTAAAAAACCCAGCTGAACTCTCCCTGCCTCTGTGAGGATCAATGCTTAGGAGATTTTGCAAATGGTAACTGACCTCACAAGGCTTTTGATGAGTTGCAGGACAGGATCGAGTCCAGCTGCTTCCTCCATAGATCTGTTGACTCCTGCAGTGTCTGCTCACAGGACTAAAGCAGTCCTTTTTTTTTTTTTTTTTCCTTTTTTTTAAGTGAAGTTATCAGTGAGGACTCAAAGGCTCCCAGCTGTAGTTATGCAGAGTGAGCTGATGATAGTGGCTCCTCATCATTTCCAATAATGATCTTTCCTTCTCACTGCCCGGGTCTCAGCTCTACAATGAACTAGGTCCTCTGGCCCTAAGTCATCAAGGTTAGTTATTCACAAAGGGGAGTATGTTCTCTGCCCTGGGGATACTATAGACTGGTTCTTAAAAGTCACTCTACCTGTTCAAGTTCATAAGAAGCTAGGGATAAAACTCTTGTGCCTAGTTCTAAGAGTTGCTTCACTTCACTCTTGAAAATTACTCCTCTAGCATTGTGAGGGGACGAAACACACTCATCAGCAGCCAGTGAAATCATGCTTACCATCTTTTTGGAAGGAATCAGCTGATATGCAGGAGTCCAGCTATGCTGAACCCACAGAAAATGTCCTGGTCCTACCCCTGGGTCCATCTCCCGTGATCTGGCACATGAGGGGTTAATGGCTGCTGAGGCTGCATGTCCCTGCCCCTGGTCAGGATTGGCACTTGGTTCTTCCTTTATTCCTTTTGTTTTATTTTGTGGCATCTGTTTTCTGGAAGGGCACTCATGGCTTACTAGCTATGAAACACTGTGAATACATCACATTCAAGCATCTCTCTCCCGTACCTGCCATGTGGTTAGGCAATCTGTGCTCACACAGGATTCATGCAATGCCACCTCTACTTTTTGACTTTAAGAGCATCAAAGGACAGATAATCAGTTCATTTGTCTTTGAAATCCCAAGCCCAGGGCTATTCCACAAAACACAAAATAGATGCACTGACACATACTCAAGTTTGTCAGGAGTAGTATTGTCTGACGAAGGAAACTGAGAACTTTTTTGCGTGCCTATTCGGTACTAGGCACACTACAAATGTGAATCTTCAGAGCTACTCTGCGAAATAGGTGCAAATGTTATTCTCATTTTTCATAGGAAGAAACAGAGGGTCGGTGTGCTTAAGGAAAAGGCCCATAGCCACACTTCTAGAAAGAGACTAAGCTGGATTTCAAATCCAGACACGCAGGTCCTAACCGACCCCTGCGTTACACCGCAAAAAGCTAGAAACAAGGTAAACATATGTCACTACTTTATACAGAAGGGGTTTACACATCATTCTGATTGGAAAGGGTAGGCTTGAAGTTGCTTTCACGTAGCATGCTTACCACTTTTACTCACTAGGCATTTTTGGCGGGGGAGGGGTTGATCTTGTTTAGAGGTGAGAGAGAGATAAATTCCTCTGTCCCAAAAACATCTCTCTCTGTAGCCATATCCCAAGCTTTGTGGTGGTAGTGGCTGGTAGTTTTAGAGGTCAAAAATAATCAGAGAATCTCAGTACTGAATGTAGTTTGAAGGTACTTTATTCTTACTCCTAACTGATCCAAGTCACACAGCCTAACTCAACAACTTGGACGTTATGACCATGGCTGTGGCCTATGTCAAAATCTATTAACTAGAGTCAAGTAATGTGTTGCTTGGCTTATAAAACTTCCTCTTCAACTACTCACAACTGCCCTATGTGGGAGTTAACCGTGCAGTTGAGGAAACAGACTGAGAAATTTTGTTAACTTGACTAAGGTCACCCCAATTGTATGGAGCCAGAATTCAAAATAAAGTATCTAATCCAAACCCTGTGCTATGAATCACAAGACCTGTGATTCCCAAAGCATGGTTTGCCGAACGCTGGGAGGCCCCTAGACCATCTGTGGCACTCCACAAATTCAAAAGTATATCCATAGTGATATGAAGACATTATTTGTCTTTTTTGCGGGGTTGATATTTTCGCTGATGGTACAAAAACAATGGAGGGTAAAAATGCTGTACCTTGGAGGACCCAAGACAGTGGCACAAATTAAATTAGTAGTTACTATATTTCAAACCCTGCTGTATCCAAATCATACCCATCTCATTTAAGATTTTCCTTTATGAAGCAGTAGAAACTCTAATTTTACTCAATCTTAACTTTGAAGTAACAGACACGAAAAAAGTGTTTCTTCTTAATAAAGAAGTATGATGTCTATCTCAAGGAAAAACACTCATGTGACTGAGTTGTAAACTGAACTACATGATTTTCCTAGAATTCCATTTTCATTTGATAAAACAACTGATAGACAAACTATGTTTTTATATACTTGTCTGCTTGGTAGCTATTTTCTCCAAAATTAAGAAAGTGAGCCTGGCACTTCAAAGAAAACAACAGACAGCAAATTGTGACCTACTGTAAATTTTCTTCTTTCAAGCAAAAATCTGAAATTTGAAAGACATGTGTCCATCACAGTGAGTGTGACAACCTCTCAATATCTCAAGAATTTTATGATTAGATGGGTGATATGAATTCATGTGGTTTTTTAAATATTAGATAATAAAATTCATCAATATTTAGAAGATCTGTATAACTCAGTGACCCTGTATTTTTTAAGTAAGCAAATGCACAATGTTACAAAATCATGCATTGGTAAAAGATCAAAGTGCAAGGTAGATGCATGCCTTTTAATAAAACAAATACAAAAAGCTCATTGGTATGGTTTCAGATTCCGCATTGCAATTAACCTTTAAGAGACTACCACTTGTTAAGTTTTCATATATACACTTTTTCACAATTATCTAAAAAGGTGATTAAAATACCATCACTACCCCCTTTCAAACTACAAATCCATGAGATAGCAGGCTGTTTTCAATACTTCCAATGAAACCATGTATCTCAACAAGCTGAATGAGAAACAGATATGCAAATCCAGCTTTCTAGTAAACCAGAAAATGCGAAACAATACCATTCTCTCACTAAAATTTATTGAATAATAGATATCTCATAAAACTATGTTATTTATGTTAACATGCAATAAGCTTATTATATTCTGAGTGAATTCATAACTGCTTTAAAATTTTGTTTCAAAATAAATAAATGAAAATAAAATAAAACATCCCATTTGATTTTATTGGTAATATGCACATCAACAAGTCTTTTTTTTTTTTTTAACTTTAATCCCAAGTCATTTTATAAAAATATGCACAACAGATCTTGACACCAAATAGCCTGAGAAATGTTGTACTGGATTATTCTAACCCCTGTCAGATGTAAGTTTTTATTTCTTATGTACATATACATATATAATATATAATGTATGTATACACATATACACATACATACTTATGTATATATACTGAACTGCCAGTGATAGGAAATTAACTACTTAAGAAACTCCATTACCTTTTAAAACCAATCAAATTATATCTTTGACTTTTATGGATTTGTCTTGGATCACGCTTTGATATCACACAAAGGAAAGCTAATGCCTCGTCTCTAAAACACACCTTAAAAAGTATAAGAAAGTTATAACATGAATTTAATAATAAACTACGGATCTACCAATTAGTACTCTCACCTAACATTTATTTCTCTCTCTTCCGCATAAGGATCTAAGAGACCACCGGATGCCTTTCTGAGATGCTGACATACAAAGGAAATTATTTTCTCCTAATCTGCCAATGAAGAAACCCTAGAGAAGAAAGTCATAGCGTAAGTGTACCACCATGTTCTGTCCTAACTGTTCACAAACTATTCATGCTTGAATAAGATCTGACACACTTAAGAGGGGACTATAGCAACCAAAACAAAAAATAATAATTTTAGTTGACTATTTATGAATCCAAGTTATATTCTGTGCTATGTATTTATGTGATGTAGTAGGGGACACACTACTTTTGGAGAGAAGTTCCCCCTGCCCTGCCCTCACTGAGACGTGGGAAACTTGGGGGATGTATAATTGCTTTTTCCTGGTTTTAAATGTGCTGAATTACCAAATAAAATCTTGAGTTAGATGCTCTTGGATGTCCCTATTAGCCCTTAGATTTGACCCTGTCCACTCATTATGTCTAACCTAACCACAATAATTTAGAGATTAAGGAGAGTTCCAGATGAGTTACTGCCTGTTTAATTTTTTTTAAGCACCCACTAAAATCATTTGCTTATGATAGAATATCTTTTAACCTCTCCTAATGAAAAGGCTGCGGAATCAGAACTTCTTAGACTTTCTGTTGATTGCTTTTTTCCTTCTCCCCTTTTGACAAAGGGAATTACAGTTAAAAACTTCAGATTTGAATATTTCTCCCCCATCGGAGACCTTTACAACATCATTTGTATCTTTTTTCTTTCCTTGTTGACATCTAATATTTCTACTGCAAACATCAAACAGAAAAACACAGTGTTACACAAGTCACTGGAGAGAAAAAGGCAGAAAGTAATGACTCTACATTTTGGTTCATTTAACTGTGAATCCCAAGTCAAGAATCTGACACTAGAAACTAGGAGAGCAGCCGTGAGACAATGTAAAAGCATCAGCTGAACATAACAATTTGAGGATGATAGGGCAGGAAGTCTGCTCAAGCTTGAGAATAAAGCTCAAAGTGATCCCAGTAGTGGGAAACACTGGCCCTCAGCATTTATAAAAGCTATTATCATCCCTCTGCTACAGATAACAGGAACTGGATGAAGCATATTACTGTTGCTTTTGGCTCCTTTTTCCTCTACCCATTGGAAAGTAGTTGTTTTCTTAAAAAGTTCAATGTGTAGTGGAGTGTTACTCAATTTTCCTGGAAAACTACTGGCACACTCTGGTATAATTAGTGCGTTGTAGAATTATGAAATCTTACCAACCTCCAGGTAAGTTTCTTCTTCCATAAAATTCATGAATGCAGTTCAGAGTGTTACTCCACTCCAAAGAAAGCACTTTCCCTTTAGCATTTTTATTAACTAACAGTGAGGGGCAATGTGACATTGCCGGCCAATTGGCAAGGCAGGCATTGCTCTGGAAGAGAGTTGGCAACACTCTACCCAGAAGCATCAACACTGACTGCACTGTAGCCATGGGGGAAGTGAGGGCTTCCCTCCGCTGGAGGTATGTTAATTTGCAATTAACATAGGATGAGGGAGAGCCTTTCAGGATTTCTGGCTTGAAGGTCCACTATTTAGACTTGGGTGTTGCTCCTACCCGTAGTTGAAAACCCTGGCAATGCATATTATATAATTTCCCCTGCTACCAAAGCTTCCTTCAAATTGAGAATCCCCCCCACCCCCGATCTGCAGCTCTATAAATCCTCATCCCTTAGGAAGTAATCATCATATTTCATGGCAACTATTTTCCACCAAATCATGACAAAATAACCTGTAGAGGCCAAAATAGTAAACTTTTCATCTCAACTCAGACTTTCACTATCTTCCCTTCACTCTAGCTTTTCTCTTTCCATTATAGAGCCTGTACGACATCGCCAGCCATTCTTCCTGAGGGATCTCTAACTCTTAAGCACCTTGATTTCCCCTTAAAACTCCATGCCAATTTCTCTAACATAACCAAAAAGACCAAAACCTGGCTCAGCCGGAAAGTATGTCTCTTTTATCAAGCCATGCACCAGAAATGGCCAGAGGTAAAGTTCATAGAGGACTGATAGGTTATCTCTGATCTAGGAATCTTTGCTGATGCCACTCCAGCATCTTTCAGATATATTCTAGAAATATAACTTCAAGTACACTCCTGAAAATTGATTATTTCCTCTTTTCTTTATTGATGGTCAAAAGTATACAAACGGGTAGACTAGAAATCAGGGTACAGTTTGTGCCCAGCAAGAAGGCTCCTGCAATACAACCTATACTGCACTGTCTGGTTTGTAGGTCTCCATTTTGATAGGGCTATGTCAGCCTAGAGAAAATATGTGGTACCTCTTTATATAGAAGAGCTGAATCAATCGGCTAGGCTATTCCTCCCATACAATATAATAGCTAATACAACTCCACACCCATAGGTACAACAGTTTACCTCACTAAGCCATCAAATGGGCATCTCCAACTTAATCCAGCCGAATCAGTATTCCAGATACCTCTCCAAACTCTATTCCTCCTCATCTTTCTCATTTCAGAAAATTAGTAAGGTATCCGCCTTCTCAAGCCAAGAACCCTGATACTTTCTAATCACATCCAACTCCACCAAAAGACTTGGTAACGCTAATTTCAAGGTGTATTTCTAATTTTCTTTTTGTTTCTCTCCATGTTTATTTAATACCTAATTTTATACATTATATGTTGATCCTTGTTCTTTTGTTTTGCTTATAAAAAACAAAATTCGCACAGCTGGTAGAATTATAGGACACCCAGCTTAAAAAAATAATAATAATAATTTCTTGGTCTACCGGGCTTTTCTGTCAAGCTGACCAAGTCTATATCTCCAAATTCATCTGTGGCAACCTCTCTCCTCCCTATGATTTGTACAGCATATTGGATTTCCTGTCCAAAACATACTGCCTCGATAAAGCAAGGCTAAGTTCCTGTAAGTATTAGTATTTTGGAAGTCTGAACTATATTTTCCAAATTAATTCACTGCCCAACTCCACAGTTCTTGAGATTCCCACAGCAGGAATAATTTTCTTTGTGTTTATGACTCTGAAGAATTCCTTAAAAAACGCAGACAATAGTGGTTGTTACAACAAAATAAAATAATCCATGGGTGATAATTTTTTTCTTATGCCAACTGGCATCAGAGGCATTCTGGCGGACAGAACGAGGAATGGCTAAGTTATGAGGACGGATAATAGCCATCACCTTCTCTACACGTTTGCTGGCAGCAAACCCTAATTTTCTCTGCCCTTGCAACAGGCATGGGCCTAGTCTAGCAATTCTCAGTCATTCTAACTATCCACAAGATTTCACACTGTCTTCTTTAAAACTAATGGGGAAAAAATATATCAAGACCTTAGAAATAGTCACTGATGCTTCTCAACTGTCGGTGAATATCAAAGAGGTAAAACCAGTAGGAAAGTGATGGGGTTCCTGAAGAAGAGGAAACAGGGATGAGTGACAGACTGTGATTCGTGGTGCTCTTCTGTGGATGGTCAGGAAACAGAGGAGAAGGGAGTGGCCAGGAGCAGGATGAGGATATCGGGGTTGGGCCCTCAGGTTGCCGATGCTCACCCTAAATGCAAATGAAGCTATGCACAGGCAGCTGGTGTGAAGGTTCTGGTGTGAAGTCTCAGCTCTGCAAAGTCGTCTGTGCGGGAGATAGAGACTTGTGAATTACCAGAATGTTAAGGACAGTTGCAGAACTCAAGCTGATAAAAGTCAATAAATAAGAACACATACTGTGAGAAGGAAAAAAAGAGAGAGAGAGAGACAGAAAGAGCAGAAAGAAGGATAAAAATGGAACCATAGTGATCAGCATCAACGGGGATAAACGGGAAGAGAAAGAAAACTACCAGAGACAGTACAGGGCACCGCGGAAGAATGAGCACAGGTGCTTCAAAAGTCAAGGGAATAGGGGGCACCTGGGTGGCTCAGTGGGTTAAGCCGCTGCTTTCGGCTCAGGTCATGATCTCAGGGTCCTGGGATCGAGTCCCACATCGGGCTCCCTGCTCAGCAGGGAGCCTGCTTCCCTCTCTCTTTCTCTGCCTGCCTCTCTGTCTACTGTGATCTCTCTCTGTCAAATAAATAAATAAAATCTTTTAAAAAAAAAAAAGTCAAGGGAATAGAAGGGTTCTTAAGTGGAGGCTATAGGTTGTGCAGAAGTCAAATGAGATATGGACTTCAAAAGCTTCTCGGTGTCCCTAAGCAATCTTCCCCAGAGCTATTTCACAGGAGCAGTAGGGACACAGCCCAAATATCAATAGGTTAAGGAGTGACAGGATGTGCATAATTATCTCAGAAAACTTAGTCATGAAGGGAAGATCATGATTTGGGTTATATCTTGAGATGGGGGGAAAAAAAGATATATTTTAAAGCTACAAGAGTAAGATCCCCAATAAAGAGTAAGGAATAATATACAACTCTTGAAATAAAAAAAATCTAAATAAAAGTAGGGAAGGCTGTTATACTGTGAACAATGGTTTTATTTATTTTTTGAAGATTTTATTTATTTATTTGATACAAGATCTCAAGTAGGGGGAGAGGCAGGCAGAAAGAGAGAGAGAGGAGGAGGAGGAGGAAGCAGGCTCCCCACTGAGCAGAGAGCCAGATGTGGGGCTCAATCCCAGGACTCTGGGATCATGACCTGAGTGGAAGGCAGAGGCATTAACCCACTGAGCCACCCAGGCACCCCTGAAGAACAGTTTTTAAAGACTTCTTGAAACATGCTAGTTGAGGAAATACACATACAGTACTGTACATACTTGCAGCAACCTCCAAGAAACCTTCACTAATGTTTCCCGTGCACCCCCATCCCCAACCTGGGCTTGGACAGGTGTTCCTTTGACTTCTCCAAGTGTCCTGAGTAGGGATTGCCTTTTTTTCCCTATTTAACTGTGATAAACATTTTTAGAACATTATTCCTAGCACCATACCTGGGTAGTATGTTGGCTCAGATAACTGATAAATTAATAATCAAGGACACTACAGAAAAAAGAAGTCAGAAAGTAGATTCAAGGAACAAATAAAGGCTTCAGAATTTATTGTTTTTATGAAAAACTAATTATGGATTTAATATTTAATGATAAAAATAAATTATAAGCAAACAGCATTTATAAGTAGCTTTCAAAATTGAAATTAATACCCAAACTGACTGCACCTCAGAGGTCTGTGAGATTTTATTTTGTTTTATTCTTCTCTCCATACAATATAAGGGCTTTCTAGCTTAGAGACAGGAAAATGGATTACATAACCTTTCAAAGTCCTTCTTAGGCCTATGACTTTAAGATCCACTGACATGACCTGATTCATTCTGTCCCATTAATATACCCACTCACAAACTAGACATGTATTACAGTTCTATCGGCTACCCCTATCATCTTCTTGGATGACAGTTTTGCTCCATTGGCTGGTTCATGGGTCAAGATTCATAACCTGTAGCAACACAAGATTTCGGTTACAAAGGATTGCAGAAATTCCAGAACAGCAACCACATGCAATGCATCTCAGGTGGATTCTGCACTCCTTTCACTTACTGGAGTTTTGTAATTTTCCAAAGCAACGCCCCTCCAACGACTGGACGAGATACTCAATACCCACCCTCCCTTCCGGCATCATCTATGTATATATTAAATTCTTAAATGACAGTGCTAACACGACATGAAAAATAAATGTGGTGACTCCAATTCCCTGCTCAGCTGGCAGGAGCTGCATCAATAAAACCACTCAAGACATTCAGAAATATGTGGAGTTTTCCATGGGAGACTGCAGATCGATGAACACACAGAACATGTCCTTGTCCCCCTGCTGTGGTGCCTTCTCTTCTCAGCCTGATGACACATCAATAAAGCTGTCTGAGTCCCTGGCTACCTTTACAGACTGTAAATGTCTGCTGGTATTAGTCTTGCTGAACAGGATTCTCTGCACACCTCCCTGGCACCTTGTCTAGCTCTCTCCTTGACGGAGCTTTCTAGATCTTACGAAGGGTTCACCGAAATCAGGACAGAAACACCAACAAAGGGATAGGCACTTTTAAAAGCTTCTACCTATACATAGGTACTCTGTCAGTTGCAGCATTTCCAAAAATCAGGTATTTCTAAAATGATGGCAGAATTCTTAAAAATGTATAAAACACAATTTTGCTTTTGTCCTAGCTGTAATATTAATGTACAAAATCACACAATTTAAAAATTAAAGTTCTGCAAATTAAGTACCTAATGGTTCAGTTCTGATTCACTCTTGTCCTTAATGGAATACCTCCTATAAGTTGATGAAATGGGAATTTAGCGAAGAACAATCCAAATTTACTACTCTTCCTACCTCAAATTTAGATCAACATTTTCTTTGTTTTATCTTTTTAAAATCAACTATTGGGTAGAAAACTGCCACACACTGAACACGGTATGCTGTGGACTGAATGTTTGTGCCTCCGCTCACTCCCCGGTTTGAATGTTGATGCTGTAATTCCTGGTGTGATGGTATTTAGTGATAGAGCCCTTGGGAAGTAAGTAGATCACAAGGATGCAGCCCCCACAAAAGCATTCAGTGCCCTTTTAAGAAGAGGCATGTAAAAGATAACTTTTCTTAAGGCCGCATGAAGATACAGTGAGAAGATGACCTTGTGCAAGCCAGGAAGCTGGTCTCAATAGGCAATGAACCTGCTGGCCCCTCCATCTTGGGGGGCCTCCCAACTGTGAGAAGTAATTGCTTGTTGCTTCAACTACCCAGTCTAAGGTATCTGTTATAGCAGCTCAAGCTGACTACAGCCACATGTTAGTGGGGAGACCCACATGGGAACAAATGATGAAAATACATCATGGCAAGTATCATTAATTCAAGGAAGTCCAAAGTGGGTGGGAAGTGCCAAAGAAGGATCCCCCAAGTTTGCCCAGGAGGACACAGGCAGCCCTGGAGAAGATGTAACACCATTCCTGGTGCTTCAAAGTTGAATAAGAGTTTTCTGTGAGAGAAGATAGAAGGGCGATTAGTGGGCTCTCTATACACAGATGCACCTGGCATTAAAGTGGTGTTACCGCCCCAGAAATGCAAGCAGCACGGTGTGGCTGGAATGTGAGGATGAGAAAGTACAAAGGGGTGAAATAAAAAAGGTAAGTTTGTGGGGTGCCTGGGTGGCTCAGTGCGTTAAAGCCTCTGTCTTCTGCTCAGGTCATGATCCCAGGGTTCTGGGATGGAGCCCTGGGTCTGCCTCTCTGCTCAGTGGGGAACCTGCTTCCCCCCCACCCTCTGCCTGCCACTCTGCCTACTTGTGATCTATGTCTGTCAAATAAATAAATAAAGTCTTAAAAAAAAAAAAAAAGGTAAGTTTGTGAAGGACCTTGTCTGCTCAAAGAATCATCCTTCATTCTGTACATCCATTCTTTCCATGCCTGGCTTATCATCAGAATCATCTGGGAAAGCATTTAAAAAGCACAGATTGTTTTGCTATATTTCAAGAGATTCTAATTAGTAAGTAGGGGGACAAGTTCTAGAAACTTAACATTTTTAAGGAGTGCCAGCAGTGATTGTGATGCTCACCAGACCTGAACATCATCCAATGCCGGAAACAGAGACTCTGAAGGACATAAAGGAAGGGAGATGATTCAATCTAATCTGGGTTTAATAATCATCAATCCTGTAGGTAGACGTATGAGTAAAATACATATACATATTACAATATGCATAAGAAAACAGATGCAAGAGGATACTTTAAAATATAAATTTGAAATGTTACATTAATGCTATGGAGCTAAGAGCGATTTACTTATATCCTTTGTGCAAACTCTTATTATGTAGATAAGTTACTTCTATAATGGAATAATTGAAAAGTGACAAATGTAATATGCATAGATATACATATTTCGAATAGATGCTGCAAACTCGTGACTGATTGATTTGTTTTACTAGGTGTGCACAGAACTGCCGATCTCTATGTGTATGTGTGTCTAGGCATGAGGTTCCTATACTGTGCAATCTGGAGATTTACATAATAAACCAGATTTCCTACTTCCCTTGCAAAGCTGGGAGAAATGGCAATACCGGTCCCATTTATCACATGACAATGTTTGCCTGGAAATCCCTATGCTCTAGCCATGTATCTTCCTGGCTCTGTGATCCCCACCACTGCCTGTTCTCTTGACTGCAACTCCATTCACTCATTCATGTCTCTTGCCTGGCCACTATATGCATTTGAGCTTATGATCAATGGTTACACAGGATATTATATTTGAAATGGACAGGACTAATCTTGTCTATTGTTTATAACACTACATTTGACAGAAAAAGATTAAGCCAACATGTGCCAATGTCCCACTAAGCTGGCTTGAGAGCTTTACACATGAATTAGGAGAAATAGGAGAAAACTAAACATTCTTTGAGTACTCTGTACCGAGCATTATGCTAGGGGATTTAAATACATGCTCTCACTTAGTCAGCTTGATAATCCTAAAAGTATTAGAAGATAAACTCTGTGAAGGGGCAGAGACCTTTTACTGCTAAATTTTACAGTAGTTGGAACAATGCCTGGCATGAAGGAGGTGCCCACTAAGTATTTTTGATTGATTAAATAAAAGGTAAGTTGCAATTAACAAAACTGACATTCGAGGCTCTGACCAAGGTCACATAGGTAGTAAATTTTTGAGCTATAATTAAGCTCAATCTGCTGGCCTTCAGAACCTAGGTGTTTCCACTTTCCAATATTGGCTTTTCCTTCTCACTGAAGTGAATCCTCTGTCAGTCACATGGCTCATTTATTGACGTAGAAGAGGAAGAAAATCTATGGTCATATGCCAGTTCAATTTCTAACCAAATCCTTCCCTGTATTATCTTGTTTTCCTTTTTTTTTTTTTTTTTTACTCTTTAGACAAACCTCTTAACTTCTTAAGACATGCAAATAAGTGTATTGGTGATAAGTGCAGTTCATAGAGAAACATAAGGGAGCCCCATGAGACCACATTTGAAAGTCACCCAGCATGGCATCCCCTTCCTGGCTTCCCTTTAATCTAGTCTAATGTTTTGTCAGACAAGCTAAGATGACTCTATATAATTAAAAAATGCACCCACAATGCAAATACCTTCTGAGTTTTAATGCAACCCTTACTTGACCCAAGGTATTAATCAAATGAAATGAGATTTCTGGAAAAGACCTTGATTATTGAAGAGATGATTTAGCAGAGCTTTGCTTGGTAACTTTCTACCTCTGACGTGTATTAGGCAAGCCATATTTGAATCTTACTCTGTTCTTTTCCAGCTTCACACATCTTTCTCTTGGTTAATAGGCCCAAACCTCATCTGATGATCTATGGGAATTTTCTGAACAACCAGAATTCCTAGGAAGATCATAGATATTTGTGATCCTGAGATACAATTATCTTCTATTTAACATGTGCTTGCATTAAATGCAGACACTAGCAAATGCTTAGATTTACTTCTAGTACTTTCCCTCTTCTTTTCAGGTTTTCCATAATTGAGTAGCACTTCGACAAAGTCTTTGAAGAGCAATAAGCACTTTACCTGTACTTTTGAAGTTAAATATTACACACAAGTAAGTTAACAATTATTATCTAATAACTACTCCAATATCAGAAGCTGATTCTGAATAGACAGAGTCCTAGGAATAAACAGTAATATTCACTTAAGGTATACACAGACCCACAAATAGATGTGACTGATTTAGTTGACCCTACCTTGCTTGTGGTTCTTTATCCTAATAAACTCAAGGTCACTGTGTTAATACAAGGTTGCTGCAGGTCTCCCCAAGAGCTGCTCTCAGATCACCCATTATCCATCTTGCCACTGGATCTGCCTGCTTTTGTTAAGCCTGAGCTGAGCAACTATTATTAAAATTGGAACAAATCTCAAGGAAAGCCAAGTCCCAAAAACCAAGCTGTAAGTCTGGGTAGTCATCAGACAGCATCGTGAATCATAGACTTGTGTCTCTGTTTCTGCTGCCAGCTTCAACAACAAGCTCCTCATTACATGGTAGGTAGAGAAAAAGACCTATAAACCATCAATGAGGCCAGAATTGCAAACAATAGTATTTATTTCATTCATGCTGAGAAATTTAGTCTAGTAGTTTTAGCATACCTTAACATTTCAACACATGGGTAAGAAGCCATAGTGACTTACGTTTAAAGTAAGCCTTATGGTCATTTACAATTATAGAAGGGACGAGAACACTCAATATTCAGTGTGCTTGATGACCACAAAGTAGTACAGGAAAATACTCAGGATATGTATTAAGTGGGGAGGGGGGAAACAGGAGAAGATACGACTCTATGGCTACAACTTTTAAAATACGCATAGGAAAACAGATGAAAGAAGATACTTTATTAATTTGAGATGTTACATTAATGCTATGGAGCTAAAAGTGTTTATTTATATCCTTTTTGCAAACTTTTATTATGTAGATATGTTACTTCTAGAATGAAAGAATTGAAAAGTGACAAATATAAAACAAGATAATACACAAAAGACGATCCTTGGTCAGTAAAGTTCTCTAATTTTTAACATGAGAAGTGTCACCTCAATACATACAACCAGTTTAAAGATAAGTTATAGTTTCTTAAAGGATTTTCTTAACATCCAAATAATTTTAAATAACACTTTTTTTGAGGAAATGATCACCATTCAATTTAATAAAGTCAAAAAGCAGGTCTGTCTGAAGGCATGCTCTTGATTGAAGGAAGAGAGACAAAAATACAAAACGGGCATGTCAGCAGGTATGACTATATTTCAAATAACATGCTAAATGCTGACGTGATAGGATTCATATAAAGAAAGCAAGGTAAAGGACATCCAGAATCTTATAGCTTGACTTTGACTCATTTGGAAATGCTACATTCACAGACACCTTGGGGAATAAGGCACAGAGTTTACAAGAAGGTTATTTGAGATCCATTTGAGATTATGTCAACCAACAGAGCTGAGGAATTGACAAGATAAAAAGGCAAGATTTTTTCCCATATCCAGTCCTTCTGAAATGCTTCACTAAATGCGTAGAAACAGACAAAACACAAAGGGAAATTGTACGTCTTCAGTTTTGCGGAGAGTTTCAAGGGAGGGAAGAGACACCCTAAGGTCACCTGGTATGCCTTCATAAATACTTTTAAAATATTATACCTTAAGCACAATTTGAAGTGCCCTTGGCAATCAAAATACACTTTATTTCTTTTGTTGAAGACCAAGCAGGACTGCCTGGCTCTGAGGGACACCGGGGCAGTACATGTGAGAGGTTCCTAAGTAGGAGGAGCCAATGGATGACTAGGAGCCAAGTCCTTGGGAGAGGGACCACCCAAGAGACCACATTTCAAAGCCTAGTGAATAGAGACAACAGGGTACTTATGTGCAGGGAATGGAGTCAAGGACAAAGATCAATAGACAATGGATGTCAAATACAAAGTTGTCTAGGAGAGAATATGGTTATCAAGAGCCATGGGACATTATCCCTCACTATTTTAGTCAATAGGTCTGTAGAAGTTGACATGCCAGACTAGCTAAAAGATACATAGGGCAGGGGTGCTTCATATTTAATAATGTCCTCTTTTGGGTGTCCTCAGCACTTACCCTTAGCCTCAGAGGCCTCCCAACTATTACCCAAAGATGTTACTAGTACCAAGTTTAATGGCACCTCTTATCTGCTGCTCGTTCTTATCATGCTGTGACCTCCTCTGTCTTTCCTGAAGTTTTGCTGTAACAAGACCATCTGTCCTTTGTTGTTTAGTAGGAAATAGGAGCGTTATCAGCAAAATGTTCCTTTTATTTTCCACCCACTCACATGCTAGAGAGATATGTGAAAGGGTTAAGACTTCTACTACCATCTATTGATTCTGAAAACAGGTTAAACAATGAAAAAGTCACAAACAGCCAACATGTTAGATAGATCACAAGTGTGAAAAACTACATATTTACCACTTCTCTAGGGGGGCACATTCATTTGGAGAAGGGACCACGGTTATTCATTCTCATATCACAATGACCTATAGAGCACAGGAGTTAAAATACTCTAGGTAAACAATAAGTGAGTGAATGAATGCAGAACATGAGTGTTCAATCATATCCATCTTAGTATATTTCTTGACAACATTAAGCCCTAACACTGCATACTACCAATGGCTCTCTTCTTAATAAAACTGTATGTGATTTTCATCATACAATCCTGGCGACCATGGATACTAAAATATAAAGAAGAAGGTAGGAAAAATGTTAGGGAAATCTGTCGAATCTGAAGAATTTTGTAAGACTTATTTTCTGCAGAATTCAGGATTGTGGAGTCATAGTCAAGTAAGAAACCATTCAAAATGAGTGCCAGGAATCTGGCTGACACCTATCGTCCCCTGCTATGATGTTTGGGTTTAACTGCTTAACATGAACATCATATGGATATATTATCTCATGTGAGGTGAGAGAGAAAACACTTATGGTAATATTTCCTGGTCCCCTAGGGTGCAAGGTAGGGACTGGACTATGAAAACTTTTGTTCTTTTGGTTCTTCCCTACCCTCCCTCCTTCTCTTTTCAATAGCTATTTGTAGCAAATGAGTCACAAGATTTAATATTTTAGTCAGAAATTAAGAAACAATAATTCAGATTAGGGATCTTCAAAGTATGTTTCACAAAGATGCTCTAAGGATTCTGCAAAACTTCCCTGTTGGGGTCTTATTTTGTTTCTGTGTAGAATAAGAACATGACTACCATTTTCAATCCTAATCCCCCCCCTTTTTTTGCTCATTGAAACAGCCACCTTCTTCTGAGTTCCGAAAAAAAAGTAAATTCTGTAAGTTTTTATTTTATAAGATGACATAGTCATAAACTACTCCTGTAAAGCCAGTTAGTAAGAGAATCTGAACCGACTCTCAGATCTGCAGACCCTTGGGGGCCGTGCCCTTTCTGCCACACAGTCTCCCCACTTCACAGGGGGTTATGAACTCATCCTTCTTCTATTGATCTGTATTGATGACTCCCAAGTTAACTGGTCAAATTCAGCAGCATGTTTAACTACCAAGTGGATACCACTAAAAAGACACAGAGGACAGAGCCTCTAGGGATCACGAAGCGTTTATTTCCTATACAATTTTTCAAATTTACCCAGACTGATGTGTACTGCAGTTCTCCACAAGCACAATGGCAACCAAGCACATGGTCACGTGTAACAAAGAAAGAAGGAAGAAAATGAGGAGGATTTAAAAAAAAAAAAAAAAAAAGGACAAGAAGGAAAACAAGGAGCAGGGCTGGGTAAAGAAGTAGCTTTAAAGATTACATGACACTCTGGAAATCCTCAGTATTTTGTAATGCTGCACATTCAGTATGTTATTGAATCCGCTTCACATGCATAAATTCATATGTTGAGAGTATTTAAAGCCCAAAAGAGAGAGTTATTATATTTATTCATTGAGTTCTTCTTAAATAAGTTCTTGAAGGTAAGGCAGAGACTGTGATTTCCATTTTACAAGGAGGAAACTAAGGCACATGATTAAATGAGTGTCCCAGTGGCACCCAGCAACTCCGCAGCAGAATGAGAGCTGTAATATATTAACTCCTACAACTTTCATCCCTTCATCTCAGTGTTGTCATTCGGAATATATGACTGCGATCATGTAAGTCATAAACTTGTATTAAAAAACAAAAATGTTTCAAAAACGCCGTTGCCAAAAACATGCCAAAGTTCAAACACAAATGAAAATCAGGAATATATTTATACTGTGTATAATGGAGAAAGGGAAAAAAAAAATCTAGAAATCAACAACAACAGCTCCATGAAAAAATAGGCAAAGTGTGAAACCGGCAAACAGGCAGTTCAGCTCACAGAAAGAGATTCGAGTAGCTTAAAACCATATGGATAGATGCTCAACCTCACTAATTATTCTGTAAAATGCAAATTAAATAACAAAAAATACTTTTTTTTAACCTATCCGATTGGCAAAGATGATGAAGTTTGGCAAGGGTGTAAGGAAACAGATATTCTTATATATTGTAGGGAGTACTTGGCAATAACTATCAAAATGTTAAATGCCCATATGCTGGAATGCAGCAATCCCACTTCTAGGAATTTCTCTTACAGATAAACACCCACATGTGTACAGAGAGGTATATACAAAGACGGCCACCGCAGAGCATTAAGTGCTTATCCGTAGACAACAATAGAAACTCACAGTCAGGGACGCCTGGGTGGCTCAGTTGGTTAAGCAGCTGCCTTCGGCTCAGGTCATGATCCCAGCCAGGGTCCTGGGATCGAGTCCCACATCGGGCTCCTTGCTCTGCAGGGAGCCTGCTTCTCCCTCTGCCTCTGCCTGCCTCTTTTTCTGCCTGCGCTCGCTCTCTCTCCCTCTGTCTCTGGCAAATAAATAAATAAAATCTTAAAAAAAAAAAAAAAAAAAGAAAGAAACTCACAGTCATTAAATGGATGACGTGTAGTAAGAATATTTCTATGGAAATCTTTCCAAATAATTTTAAAAAAATCACACACAACAAAATGTAGAAAACTATTGGGGCACCTGGGTGGCTCAGTGGGTTAAGCCTCTGCCTTCGGCTCAGGTCATGATCCCAAGATCCTGGGATCGAGTCCTGCATTGGGCTCACTGCTCAGCAGGAAGCCTGCTTCCCCTTCTCTCTCTGCCTGCCTCTCTGCCTACTTGTAATCTCTCTCTGTCAAATAAATAAATAAAATCTTTTTTATAAAATGTAGAAAACTATTTAACCAGGTTCCATTTTGTGTAAAAACAACTTAACCATCCCATGTAAATGATGATGACTCTGAAATGTAGACATATGGTCTTGATCTATAGCCATCTTAATACAGTCATTATAGAACACTTCATTTTCCTCCTTCTCAAAACCGACTCCTGCGACTTTCCCATTAATTAGCAGCACCATCCATCAGTTGAGAACACGGAGGTCCAAATCTCCCTCTTATCCTTCTCCCATTTGCCATCAGTAAGTAAGTTCTATTGTCTAAATCTCCAAAACATACCTAAAAATAGTCCTCTTTGGTCTCTTTATATTAATACTCCAATCCAAGCCACCAGCCTCTCCCAGAGACAGTTATCTCATAGGCTTTTCCCCCCCCCCACTTTGTTTTCACTACTGCACACAGTAGGTAGGGGGATGTTTTCACACATAAGTCACTCCTGGTCTGAAGTCCTTTAATATTTTTCTATCACATTTGGAATGAAAGTCTAACTCTTTAGCCTACAAAGCCCTACCTCATCTGGCCTCTGCTTGGCTCTCTAGTCTCAACTCCTTCTTGCTGATGCAGAGACAATTTACTGCCAACACAGAAATCTGATAGCAGAGTGATATTCAGAAGAGCTACTTTCCATCCTGGTCCCTGCACTCACTCACACATGGATCCTGTAGAAACCTCTCTCAGCTCTACTTCCATCTTCTCAGATGGAAGACCACAACGGTTTGCGGCCATCACTCACCCACTTGTATGTGGGATTTGGAGGCCCCTTGTCACCTAGGTGAGTTGTATGTTTTCTTATTAAGTATTGGATTTTTCTGCCCCTATTCTTTTTTTTTTTTTTTTTAAATAGAGGACTTAGGAGAGATTCAGAAATTCTTTCACAATGTCCATCACTCTCAAATCCTTTTCATTATAACCACAGTACTTTCTGGGTTATTGTTGGCCTTTTTTACATTTTATCTTGGGCACATGTTTTTTCTTCAGTTAAATCATTTTTATAAAGGAAAAAATTTCAACAAAAAGTAAAATTTAAAACTTGATATGCCATGTGATCTCAAGCTTAAAAAGACAGTGAAAGAGAAATGATACACCAAAAAGAAAAACAAAAATATTTTTATCTATCTGATTCAGGTAGATATTTGGAAAACTAGACAGGTTCTTTGTTTTGATTATAGATATAACAATTATATATATATATATATATATATGCACAATTTTTTGAATAGATATTTTTAAAATTTTTGTATCATTATCTGGCAAAATTAAGGAAACTGTAAAAATATTTCTCTAAATAGAGAGGACTTGATGTAACTGAATACAAAAAGGAAGCCCATTTGATTGCTTAAAAAATGGGAATTGATTACAAATGCTGCTGTTTTGTCCAAAGAAACACAATTAGCAGGGGATTTTGAGTTGTGCTCTCCTGTAAGAGCTATGTGGCCACAGGCGAGTCGGACAGCCAGCCAGGGCCACACTTTCCACATACAGAGAGTTTGTGGGCTTGTAGAGGGAGGACTCAATCAGACCTTAAGACATCCTTAGTTCAGTTATCACAAAACGAAGTGAATCATTTGTCTATATCTTCCATAAAATATTCAGACTTTCAGTTTCCCATAAAAAATAAGGTTTGGAATTACAGCAATAGGCTGCCAGTGAGGGACTGTCAGACTTTACAGACCGTGTACCCTCCGATTTATCTCTGTTGCAGTCTGAATTGTATCCCTCCCCAAAGACGGGTTGAAGTCTTCATTCCCAGGACCTTCATATATTACCAGTATGTGGGAAAAGGATCTTAGCAAAGGTAATCCAATTAAAATGATGCACCATAGTGGGCCCTGGTCCAAAACAAGTAGGGGGGAATCTCTGACATAGAGACAGACACACAAACACGGAGGACAATGTAGACATACAGGGAGAAGGTAGGCATGTAACAGGAGTGATACCGCTATAAGCCAAGGAATGCCAAAAATTGTCAGCAAGAAGGATTTCCCCTCAAGAGCCACCAAAGAGGGCATGGCCCTGCTGATGTTTTGATTTGGGACTCCTTGCCTCTAGACCTGTAGAACAATACATATCTGTTGTTGTAAGCCTCCTTAAGTTTTGGGGGTCTGTTATAATAGCCCTAGGAAGCCAACATCATCCCAATACACATGTGATGCTCCTTCATCACACACGTGGCCTTTCTAACCCCTGCAGTCTTTTGAGTACCTTGTCCTTTAGGCTAGATGAGTTTTGTGCCTTCTTTTTGCTTTCATAATCCCTGTTTTCCCACAATTTCGATTTGAAAAGTCACTTTAGAAAACAGCATCTTGAAATAAGTAGTGACAATGCACCAGGCATTCAAATACCAAACTCTGAATGCTTCCACACAGGCAAGGTCCCTGGATGAGTTTGTATAAATGGAGCAAGAGGGTGCCTGGGTGGCTCAGTGGGTTAAGCCGCTGCCTTCGGCTCAGGTCATGATCTCAGGGTCGTGGGATCGAGTCCCGCATCGGGCTCTCTGCTCAGCAGGGAGCCTGCTTCTCTCTCTCTCTCTGCCTGCCTCTCCATCTACTTGTGATTTCTCTCTGTCAAATAAATAAAATAAAATCTTTAAAAAAAAAAAAAAATGGAGCAAGAGAGTGGAATTGGTTTGGCAGTTAAGGATGCAGCTAGAAGGGCACTTGCTGGGAACCAATGGTATGCCCTGAATTTCCTCAAGAGTCTTCCCAAAAAATTTTCAGGTACTGTGATGGCCAAAGCAATGTTAAGACAAGAGTGCTAAAAAAAAAAGAAAAAAAAAAAGCATGAAAAATTCTATTATTGAGAGAGATCAGAAAGGAGACAAAAGGACAAAAGGAGATCACTCCACTAAGAATCCTTGGTCCCCGCTCCATGGCCGTCAGCACAGGGCTATGGCTGTGGATGCCATCACGACCTTGTAGAGAACCAACAAACGAATTCTAAACACAGTAGCCCACTGACTCTTGGGAATAAAGGACAACATTGCCAAATGAGTGAATGCAACTATTTCATCAGCTGGAAAGATCTACAGTGTTGGAGCCAGAAAGAAGGAACTGTATCATGGAAATAGCATGGAACAGACATGTAAAAGTCCAGTATTTTATTTCTCTGGTTTTGTTATCGCCTTGAACGAGTGGTTTGACCTCTCTGGGGAACAGGAAATTTACTTTCATAAGCCACAAACAGAATACCCATCTGTTCTATTTCATACATGTTCACCCAAAGAAAAGATTTTAAATTGATTCATCAGCTCTGTAACAAGGTGTTTGACATACTTGCCATCATCATTGTGATGACCATCAGGATCTCTGATGTGTCTGATGGCAGTTAACACCTTTATTCATTAGAATGTTAAATTTTAAAAATTTGTCTGAAATTCCCAAATCTTTGTTCAAAGCTGAATAAAAATTGAACAGCTAGGGTACCTGGGAGGCTCAGTTGGTTAAGCATCTGCCTTTGGCACATGTCATGCATGATTCCAGGGTTGTACCTAAAAGACACTGTTTTAGGTAGACTTTAAAGAGCCCTGAATTTTACAAATATGACACTAGAATGCATACAATTTATGTAAATTTCTGAAAGTTAGGAGTTGGAACTGGGGAGAGGGGAGGCAGCAATCGCAAGCCAGGCAGAGCTGTCTTCAAGAAATCTCCACCTCCACGGTGAGGGGAGTCTGCACAGGATGAGAAGCCACGGAGGGCAGCACACACATGTGGCTGAGCAGAACCAAAACTGTTTGCTTTACCCCAGGCTTCTGTCCAGCACCAGAACTGCTGGCCATTTTGCTTGGATAACATGATGTCCTAGAAGGCATACTTGCCTATGTAACAAAATGAACTTGAAGGCCCATAAATTCCATCAAAATACTTTACTTTTATAATTTTGATTTTAATTGCTTCCATGTGTTGAGACTATTCTTGTCCCCCTCCCCCCGAAAATGCTTTCTTATATACTTGTCTCCACCACAGGTCTGTGAAGCAGATAAAAGAGCAAGGTGACCAGTCAGCCAGCCTGGTTTGCCTGGGACTGAAAAAAATCAAGCCTCTCACCTGGACCCTTGAAGCTAAAACCAGTGATGGTTCTGGGGGAAACCGGAACGAGTTGTTGACCTGGAAAGAGGATCATTTCCATTTTATAGATGAGAAGACTGGGCTGGAGCCACACAGAGCCAAAGCTTCAACTGCCATTTTCTGACTTCAGGTCCAGAACACAATCTGCCTCGTGAACAACTTATTTTAGTAAGGTAGAGAAATCTGAAATTACATGGTGCTCAGCGGCCATCGTCCTATGATACAACAGACTAACAGAGTCATCTAGCTTTCTCAGCCCGAACAAATATTAATACTTAAACCATTAACGCCTGCTCGGGCTTGATTATGCTCTATTTTTCTAATGGTGAGTATAGAATGAACATGTCAGGAGACCACCAGTTCTATGAGTTAAGCCATTTGTCTTCAATATTACACCCTAAGACATAAATGATTTTACCTGCACTTAATAAAAATAATGTTTTGATAACAACTTGCTACAGAAAAACATTTTTATACAGTCTTTAGGTGCTTAATGCCAGTGAGGGCATGCAACTATATTTTAGGAGAGTGACCTGAGATATTATTGCTGTTATTTAAATTTGAGGGGAAAGAATGCCAAAGGTGTCAAAGTATAGCATGAAATTCAGGGAGAGATCCTACTGCAAATTTAAAGTCAAGAGTAGAATGAGTGAACCTTAGGGCAACTGACCACTGAAATCGTGAAGAAGCCCCTAATAACTCAGAATAGCAATACCTGTCCTTCTACACTAGGGCAAGGCAGGGAACTGAAGGTCATAGGAAAAAAAAAAAGAAAGGAAGGAAGGAAGGAAGGAAGGAAGGAAGGAAGGAAGGAAGGAAGGAAAAGAAATGAAAAGAAAAGAAAAGAAAAGAAAAGAAAAGAAAAAAAAAAAAAGAAGAGAAAAAAAATTGCACTCTTCCTTCTGGAATCCCTTGGCGTGGTTAAAATCAAATGGAACTAGTGCTGTGAATGCCCTTCTCCTTAAAAATGTTCAAGAATCTGTAGAAAGGGTATAAATACAATCTACATTTTCAAGTGGGGGGGTAGCAGTAGATAGAATATAATTTACATAAACAGAAAAGAGATCTAAAATAATAACATACATTTGCATATTAGGACAGGAAAGAAGAAACTATGAGCTCAGACTATTCACCTCAGGACCCTTCCCCAAAGAATAAGGAAAAATCAGACAAAGCTTCATGTGTTTCTGTATCTCCGAACACTTTGGACAAGAATGGAGATGATGTTTTCTGGAAGACAGTCTAGACTTTCAAGAGTGACTTACTGAAGATCAAAACCCCAGGAGCAGAAGTGCTTGGGGGAATGGGTAAAGCATGTATTTCCACATTTCTAACTACTAGGAAAGAAAAAGAATAAGGGAGAGCAGAACTGGACCCAATCATTTTCCCAACTGTAAATAAAAAAATATCCCTGAGAACAGATGTCTTCCCATTGGCGATCTTGCTAAAATAAGCATTGAGTCATTTTACACTGTCCTTACCATAACACAGCAATGCTCAGGAGGAATTATCACCGTGCTGTCCCAGGGGTGACTCGTCGAGGAGGTAATCCTAGAGGAGGTAAGCCTAGCTCAGCCTTAACCACGTGGAGGCCACAGTACCTCTATTCGCTCTACTTACGAATGAGCAGAGAGAGGTTTTCAGACTGGAGAGTCTGAGTGTTAAACCCGGAGCTTCCCTTTACCAACTCACTCAAGCACATTCGATGATGAGAGAATCACCAGAAGTGCATGTGTTGTCCTGTGGATTGACTTTCTTCCAGAGGAGACCTTTGCCCTAAAATTCTCCAGCAATGGCATCATTAGGTGCTGTGTAATTAAACGTGCCAGTAAAACACGGCCGCGTTTGAAGGAACAGGAAGGATTTTCAGCAACACCAAACTCACGCAACTTGGAGAATTTTTAGATTGGATCAATCAAAGGAATGAATGAATAAAGCTGTCTATTTTTTGCTCCAGGGACAGGATCAGTAGATATCTGAGCCAGAATTTAAAACCAAGAGAGCCTTTCACCCTGCCTTATACTGAGAACACTTGCTTCTTACGGTGAACAAGGGTAAAAATAATGAAAAGTCTTCCCTCCTGTTCCCATTCCATTATTCATGAATATCTCTATATTTTGGAGGGTTAGGCCATGGCCAGAGTAAAGTAGCTGAACAAACATTTGGGTCAAGATGCTCTCCCAGGGTTGGCTCCCTCTTCCCAACTACTGATGCCTTGAATTTCTGTTATTTTCACCTGTTTGGGCAAGAACAAGGGTTTTCATCCAATTTATGGCTGTGAAGCCTTTATTTTCACTTGGTCCTAAGGCAAAGCCTTTGATTGTTTCCAAGAAACAGGCAGGAAATCACACTGCTAAGAAACTTCACTTTGTTAACTTACATAATGCTGAACCAAGGAAGAAGATAGCATTCTTACTAATAATCCTTTGTTCATGAATGGAACAATTATTCATGGTCACCTACCAAGCACTGATTTGGGTAGGCACTGGGCTTATAGCAGTAAATAAAATGGACTCTTCTCTTCTTGCTTCCTACATTTTATTGTGGAGAGAGAGGAAAGACAAGTAAGCTTCAATATATGCTATATCATAAATGCTATGGAGAAAAGCAAAGCAGAGCAAGGATTAATGAAGTAAAAAAAATAGGTGTCAGGGACGCCTGGGTGGCTCAGTTGGTTAAGCAGCTGCCTTCGGCTCAGGTCATGATCCCAGCGTCCTGGGATCGAGTCCCACATCAGGCTCCTTGCTCTGTAGGGAGCCTGCTTCTCCCTCTGCCTCTGCCTGCCGTTCTGTCTGTGCTCGTGCTCTCTCTCTCTCTCTGACAAATAAATAAAATCTTTAAAAAAAAAAAATAAGTGTCAGACATTACTAAGTGCTCTACATAAAATAATTTCAATATCCAAATTTAGGAAGTAGACAATATATGTATATATTACATATGATAGATTACAGAGGAGGATATCAGATTTAAGCGAGCTATACTAACTTGGACAAAATTATGTAACATTCATTCGGAGGGCTAGAATTAAACTCTGGATTTTTATTACGTCAACATCTGGGATTAGTGTGACTTTTAATGTACTTCGAGTATGTTTTCTCTTAATAGAAATTGCCTTCAAAATGATATTCCACTTCATGGGCACAACATTTTCTCCACGAAGATTTATTAGAGTTTGGGCTATTCCATAAATCAATGGCAGTAAAATAGCTAGAAAACACGTTGATTATTTCTCCTATTAACAAGACTGCAAATGGAAAAAAAGAGAGAGAGAAAGTGCATATTGTTATTTAACAAAAGGAGAGTTAGAAATGTTTCATCACCCCAAATAAAATATGCCAATAACAGAAGTGACTATGATAAGGAAAAAAACTTACTTATATTCACTTCTTGTGTTTGCAAATTTCTTCTTATTGCCATTTAAACACTTCTAGATCAGCACTCAACTCTTTCTGGGAGAATTAGCTTGCAGAGCACAGCTGTGGGAGCACAGGTTTCTGCAGCTACTGCTTGGCAACCTCTGAGTGTGGGGAGGGCATCCCTATTCCCCAGTCTCCAGTGTCTCCTCAACACACCTCAGCCGATTAACCTTCAACTCACACAGGACAGGGAGACACTTCATTTAGCTCTCTACATTCCTTCTTGGGCATCTTCGTTTTCTTTCCTTTTAATTATTCTGAGCAGTAACAACCCTTGGGAAAGTGGCGCAATCCCTGTCTTCTCTCCCGTTGACACCAAGGCCCCCTGACCTCCGCACAGGCCCTCCTCTGGCAGGTGCTCCCGGGTTCTGACCCTCTCTCTTCACCCCTCTTGTGACCTAAAGCTCTTGTCTGTGAAGCTGCCACCATGGGAAGCAGCTGACAAATTAATACCTGATTCCACAGGCAGGCTCCGTACCTCAGTGGAGTTCCAAGAGCCGGCCGCCGCCCTCATCGAAGCAGTAACCTCTTCTCAACTAGACTGCCAAAGCAGGGGCCCCTCTGAGTCTGTTCTCGTTGATGCTGAGGTATTATTTACATACAGTGCAATTTGCCCTTTCCAGGTGCACACATCTATAAATGTTGAAAAACTCATACCAAGATAGAGAATGTTTTCATCCATGCCCCATATTATCTAGTGTCCTTTCGGAGTTGATCCCCTAACCTGACCCCTAACCTCTGGCAGCTACTGGACTGATCTTTTTGCCCCTACAGTTTTGCCCTTTCTTAAATGTCATATAAATGGCATTATACAGTATAAAAGGAATCCAGTCATGCTAGCCCTTTGCTTGAATCGTTCTAATGGCTTCCCACTGACTACAACAACAACTCCTCGCCATAGTTACTGGGGGTTAAACTGTGTTCCCAAAACGATGTATGGAAGCACCAAGCCCTGGTACCTGTGAATGTGACCTTATTGGGAAACAGGATCTCTGCAAATTTAGTTAGGTAAATTCGGATGAGGTCCTATTGGAACAGGATAGGCCCTTACTCCAACATGACCAGTGTCCTTTTAAGAAAAGAAGATACACACACACATACACACACACACACACACACACACACACACACACAGCGCCATGTGAAGACACAGGCAGGCAGAGGGAAGATGGAGGCCAAGATCTGTGTCATACAAGTCAAGGAATGCCAAGGATTGTCATCAACCACCAGAAGCTAGGAGAGAGACCATGACCCTGTCAACACTTTATTTCAGGCTTCCAGCTTCCAGACATAGGAAAGAATAAATTTTTATTGTTTTAAGCCACCCAGTTTGGAGTATTTTGTCATGGATTCCACAGGAGACTAACACAGCTGCCTATCTGGCTTGCCCCCTCTCAGGCTGCTCTGCCTTCTAGATGGTCTTCCTAGGCTACTCCCCGGCTACTTCCATTTTCCTCAGCTATTCAAACGCACTGCATCTTTTCAACCTCAAAGCCCTCATCCGGGTTGTTCCCTTTTCCAGGAACATTCCTTCCTCTATTCTCTGCCTGGTAAAATCCTACTCATCTGTCAAGGCTCAGCTGAAATGTCATTTTCTCTGAGAATTCCTTGATCCCTTAAAATAAATTGGGCTGATTTGCATTGCTCTGTGACCTTTTCCTTTGCAGCGTTCAATTTATAATTAAATATCTGTTTATTTATTTATTTACTGTTGTTCCTCACAATAAATTGTAAACTAGGAGGACCAGACCCATTTCATTTTATTCCCTATCTTGTGTTTATGAATGTGTGTGTGTGTGCACACGCACATGTGTGTATCTGATTAAGAAAACGTATTTCCTAAATCTCAAGCTTTTATTGCTGGAAAGAAAATCTCCACAATATGAGTAAAGCCTGACCCTTGAGGTTCTTACTTTAATTATCATGGCCAACTCTATCCCAGTTCTACAGTGCCTTTTTTCCCCCTTGTAGTTCTAATAAAAGCAAAAAGAAAAACAAAATCCTACCCTGGATTCCCTTAAGGTTGCTGAGTCACATAGGAATATTTCAAATACTCTACCAAACCCTAAGAAAATGTGAGAGATTTTAAAGATTTTAATATTTTTTGATAGTCGGTTGATAACGCAAAATGCTGAATTATCTATCCTATAACTCAAATCTATCCTAAAAACACCACGCTAGATATGAGAAGATATCAGAACTCTTATCAGAAGAAATGTCCTGTAGGAACACTATTTTAGGCATGATGTTAACACCATAACTCAGATAAATAAACTAAGATTCCCACACTTTACATAATATGGGCTATTCCTTAAAGTCCTTGTTTTATGGCTGAGAAACATAATTTGTTTCTAGTTTATTGACCTCGGGAATGAGTATTCTTTCGGAAAAGATCCTCTCAACACAGCCTTCTACACAGGTGAAGGTGCCTTGTGCACTCATGAATTCTGTGACAAAATCATAACCGCATCATAAACAGAATCTTTTCAACAAAAGTTTTGTATATTCATTCATAAAGACTTGCTTGCACCAATATTTTCCATTGAAAATTTTGAAAGAAAATATATTTTTTTCTCTTTTTTATATCTCCATGGTGCTAGTACAGGGCTGAGTCCACAGTATATGCTTAGACAATCCATGTTGACTAAATCAATATTCACCATATGTTATCTTAGCTTTCCACAGGAATGCCTTCCTGAGCACTTGTGCTAACTTCTATTTTATGAGCTTGGAATTTTATTAGTATATGCATAAGCAAACCAAAATAATTCACCTTTCTGAATATATATACAGTACTTAAATGTATATACAATTATAACATGTAGAAGCAAACTATTGAGATGAACATTATTTGGCATTAGGTGCTAAGAGTTTGGAGTTGTTGTTAAACCTTCAATTAGAGGAAAATTACAAGTGCTCTGGAAATACCTGGCTCACAGGTGAGCAAAGGTAATTGCCCTTTGCACAGATTTATGGGAAAACTAGACCCAGTGTTCCAAGAGCAACAAAGAGGTCCATAGTGTTCTATGGGCTCTATTTTAAAACACTTGTCAGGTCACGGATGGTAGATCATTATGTGAATTAAGCCTACATCAGGTCATTAGGCCATTTGCTAGTACCAAGAAAAAAATATCCCAGGTATAATAGTACACATCCTCTTTTCATCAGAGGACAAGAAGTATTTTGCATGTATGCATAATCTGTCAATGATCACACTGGCCTGGCTTTGGTCTAAAATAATGGACACGTCAAAGGTTGGGAAGAGATAATAGTACCTTAACAAAACAACTGGAAGGACTTCATACAGTGACTTTAAAAACAGAAATGCACCTCTTTCCCCACTGTTAACCTGACAACCAAGGAAAACACTTTTTAAAAGCTGTAAATGCCTCAATATTAAAACTGTATTCTTTTGCCAGGGTGGAAAATGATGAACTACAGAAGGCAAAGGTAAGTGTAAATTCTCTTTGGATCAAGGGTTAACACCAGTGCACCTTCTCTCAGGAATGCGCTCTTCTCCTGTGTCTGGATGATTTCTCTCTCCGGGATTTTCACAAAGTCGTATAACCTTACTCTATAGTCTAACAATGTAGAACTTAAAATACATTTTGATTTATTAAAAGATAAAATGCATGGAAGAAAAAGAGAGTGAGAACCACTCTTATCAGTAGAAGATGTAATGCTAAGTCCCTGTTCTACTTTTTACAAGATGATGGAGTCTGCCAATGGAAATTGAAAAATTGAAAGAATTGAAAAATATAAAATTGAAAGATATGAAACCAAATATATCAATTATATCAACAAATTTAAATGGGGTAAACTCTGCTATCATAAGACAAAGATTATCGTATCGGTCAAATCAATATCCTAGTATATGGAGTTCATATGATACCCAAATAAATATATTAAGATTAAGAATGCAAAGATAAGTGAGGATCTTAAAAAAAAAAATAAAATAAAACAAAAAACAAAAACACACACAAATAAGAAAAAAAACCCAATAATATCACATAAAATCACATCCAAAGTAAAAGCACTTAGTGGGATAAAGAGTGTTATCTTTAAATTAAAAAGATGAAAACCTAAATAAAGATATAACTACAAAAAGGTACATGTTCAAAAACATCCCTAAAGGTATTTTATCAACTCAACAGAATAAAATTATAATGAGGACAACTCTAAAAATTTCTAGATATAGGAAATTTAGGAATAGTAATGAGGCTGGAGAAGAGAGCTAGGGGAATATTTTCAAACTGTGTTTGCATAGCAAGCAGACATAATAAAAACTACATATTACAAATTTTAAAAAAATAGTCAAGTTTTCTAAAAACACTTTAAGTCACACTTAACATAGTATTAAGGGACTATTACTTGTCCATATTAAAAAATATTCATATTTTACTTATTTTTAGGACTGTATGTAGAGAGAGGGGATCAGTGGTCAGAGTAGCAGAATAGCAGAAAAACAAATTAGAATATATATATATATATATATATATATATATTACACACATACAAACATGGAGGAATGGCTTATTCTGTTATCTCCAAATGAGATCTGCTGTCCAGAGAAAACTGGCCATTCAACAGTTGTCCCCTGTAATTTTGTAAAATGACTAGCTTCAACTGACATTAAAATTAGATAAGCAATTAATATGTTTTTCCATTTGGGTTTGGATCAATTATTTAAAACTTCAGTGTTTTTTGTTTGTGACTATATTCCTAATCATCAGCCTTCAGTAAAGTAGACAGTCTGTCCAGAAAGCCAAATTATTCCTTAATTTATTTATTCTCCAAGTCTGGATGCTGGCATATTGGTTTCCTTAAAGCTCCGTGGAAAGATATACTCGCCAGAATACTAGCCAGAAGGTAGGCACAGGTATAGATTGAGAGAGAAAAATTTCACACCCTAGTGAAGGAGGAACTAAGCAGAATGACCCGGATCATGTTTTCAGGACTGAGGCAGTTATTTTTTAACAGCAACACACATTTTGCCATGAAATCCTGGTCTTCAAGCCATGGGCATCACGCTGGACTGACCTTGTGTTCATTGTCAAAATAATAAAATAAAATGTTAACTGAAATGTTCCAGGGATGATTCTAAACTCTTACGAATATTACTTCCCTGATTTCTCACAATTGTTTTCGAGGCACATCCCTATATCCGTATGTCATCAATAAGGAAACTGAGGCACGGAGAGATCACATAGCAAGTAGATGGAAATTCTGTTACTCACACCACAACAGCCTCAAGGGAGGGAGGAACTTAGGCACTGCATTCCACTGCTCAACTTTCTAGGATTCATTTGTAGGTGTGTGTTCTATTTGTTTATTATACTCCACTTGGTGGGGGTGGGTGCAGGTCCCTGTGTAATCTATAAAATATCAAAAAGTATTGCTCTTTCCCTTTGGTAATTAGAACGTATATCTTTTTGTTGCCAGCCTACTGTTGGTAACATAGGCATTAAGTATTTTCTTTAAAAAAAAAAAAAAATTGAATAAATCATGTGAAATCTCTTTCTCACAAACAGCCCAGCATTGATCCAACAAGTTCACATCTGAACTAAAGTAGCTAATGTCTATTGTAATCTGACCTAATCTTGACCACAGGGAATATTCCCTTTGTCTCCTGTCTTTTCATTGTAGAGTGACCAACTCCACCTTTTTTCTTAAAAAGCAAAAATCTCAGAAAGGAAAAGGGAAGAAAAAAAACCCTTAGTCTCGAAAATGCCAGCTCCTGAATTGTCATATCATGTGTCAGGGAGCTCAAAGCCATGCAAGCTTCCATTAGTACTAGGGAAAGGCACTTGACCTTGAGAAAACTTAGCATTGACTGGTACCAAGGGGATTAGCAAATGCTCCATTTTCTGACTCGGTCTTCAATTACTTTGATGAGCAATTAAAATGCTAATTAAAAAACAATCTGAAACTTAGCACTCAGAAGGTTATGAAATAACGCGCTCACATGTCTTACCACACAGACAACTAATAAGGTCACCAAACAAAGAACGGTTAGAAAGAAGCATTAAATTATCACAATAATTTTAATGTTAAGTTTTTTTACTGCGTTCACTATGACCATACACGCCATTATTTTCCAAATACTTAATATGAATTGGCTTATTTAGTATAAGTCACTCTTTGGAAAACAACTATTTTATTTAAATAGATAATCGTAAGAAGATTCTAAGAATTTTCCTAAAGATAGGATAAGAAAGATTTAAAGCAAACTCGGGGGGCACCTGGGTGGCTCAGTGAGTAAGCCTCTGCCTTCAGCTCAGGTCATGATCTCCTGGGATGGAGCCCTGCATCGGGCTTTCTGCTGAGCGGACGCCTGCTTCCCTTCCTCTCTCTCTGCCTGCCTCTCTGCCCTTGTGATCTGTTTGTCAAATAAATAAATAAAATCTTAAAAAAAAATAAAGCAAACTCAGTATGATTAATTAAAATATTGATAACTCAATCTGCATAATGTTGAGGGCCATGGGTTTTTGCCATTTGCTCTTTTAATAATTTGGACTTTGGGCTTTTTATTGTTCATTCACAATCACTTTTGAGAGTGAGTTGAAATAGTTTTGAATTACTTAGTTTTCTTCGGTGTTGCTCTCACATTCAAATACCACTGAAGTTGGGTTCTTTATTTACAGTGTATAAAAATTAAGATATTAATTTAAAATCCAAGCAAGCATATTAGAAGTTAATAGTGGGAATTCCTAATCACTTCTATGGCAAAGGACTAGAACTGTACTAGCACAAAGGAGATTCTATTTGTTGATAAAACCAAGTCACACATTTTAACCAAATGCAAACCCTCTTAGGAATGCCATTTTTTAAAGTGGAAGAATCATCTGGGTTTTTTTTTAAGACTAATTGTATAATTGAGATATAAATACTTAAATGTTTTGTAACCAACTTGATAACTAACTTCAGTACCAGTGTAATTATCTTTAAAAAAAAAATCTACAAATATGTGGGAGGAAATGGGACCAAGCTCTTGAATTTTTTTTTTTAAACGACTTTAGAAAAAAACTGATTTTCATCTACATTCTTCCCATTTTCTCTACAAAGGAGCGGTCTCTCAAATTCGGTCTCTTTGCTTTTCATCTACTGCTGATACCCACACCAGCACGACTACAATTCCTTTTCACTCGTCTCCTTCAGTCTCACCTTCATTTTATCCTCCACAATGCTGTCCTCTTCCTTTCTAAAATGGAAATTATTTTTAGTATTTAAAACACACATTCAGATGTCTATACAACAGACCAAGCCCCATTTTTTTTACTATGCCATTCAGAGTCTTTTTAACAGGACCTCAACAAGTCCAGCTTCTTTCAACATCCTAGTTGCTCACAGGCCAAATCGTTTTAGCCTTCTTTGTTCATGCAGGCTCTTCTGCAATATCTCTTTCCTTCCCTCTTTTCTTTCTTTCTTTCTTTTTTTTTTTTTAATATTTTATTAATTTGAGAGAGAGGGAGAGAGAGCATGAGTTGGGGGAGGGGCACAGGGACAAGCAAAATCCCCCCCTGAGCAGTGAAGCCCTATGCCAGGCTAGATCCCAGGACTCTGAGACCATAACCTGAGCCAAAATCAAGTTAACTGAATTGTCTTCACTGACTTAACTGACTGAGCCACCCAGGCACCCTGTCTCTTTCCTTTTCTATTTGTGCCTATACATTACTTGACCTTTTAAACTGAAATAAGTTATCATTTTCATAGGAACTGATTTGCAGGATTTAAAAGATCCTCCATTGATACAGAGATTTAGAACTGACACAAGATTATATGATAATGCAGTAAATTTGTCATGTTTTGAGAATTGGCATCGATCATATATGTATGTTCATTCACATACAGTAGTCCCTCCTACCCACAGGGGAGACATTCCCAGACCCCCAGTGGAAGTCAACCAACTAAAGACAGTACTGAACCTGTTCTATACTGTTCTCTGTCCTCTACATATGTACCTACGACAAAATTTAATTTATGAATTAGGCTCAGTAAAAGATTAACAGTAAGAAATAATAAAATCAACCAATTATAATAATATACTATAATAAGTTATGTGAAGATGATCTCTCTCAAAATATCTGATTGGGCTGGACTCACCCTTTTTGTGCTGATGTGAAATGATAAAATATCTACATGATGCGATGAAGTGAGGCTACTACTGACCTCTGACCATACGGAAGCAGAGGAGACTCACCTGCTCCCAGACCAAAGCTGTGGTAACTGAGACCACAGGTAACCAAAACCATGGAAAGCAAAAAAGCAGATATGGGGAAAACATTACGTAGGCATGTGGATGTACGTACGCGCTCATGAAAAACACTGCGAAGAAATATCTTACCAGTGAACTACATCTTTCATCCTAAAGAGACACTAACTGAGAAAAGATTCGTAACATTGACACAGAAGCCTGTTTTGGGTTGTATGGTGTTGCCCCAACCAGTCCACGATGTCATGATGGGGACAGATGTGCTGACAAAGCAGCAGGTTTGACTCATGACAGCACTTTTGTAAACCAGAGAGCAGAGGCCCAGACTCCAACACCTGTAGGGAATGTAGATTTAGCATATGCAGTAAGGAAGGCATGGGGATGGTGAGCCTTGTGTCTGCTTATGTAAGCGTAACACCTGCCTACTTTTATGTCCTTTAAAACACTATGTGGGCCTATCAAACAGTCAAACAAAATATATTCTGAGGCGTAGACTCCTCAAGAACTGCAGTTTGGAGATCACCAACTTTTTTTTGCATTTTCATTTAGGCTGCTACCATTTTTCGCTTTAGCTTTCTGCCGTAAGTATGCTTCCTATTCAGAGAAGGAGTAGAGAGCAATTTTGAATATATTTACAAATCATAATGATCAAATGATTTAATAGTAATGCACAGTACACTGGCTCATTTACCCTTGTAATTAGATTACCTTTGGTAAAACTACCCTCAGCTTCTATCAGTGACTCAGTACAACAAACATTTATTAAAAGCATCTACTGTCTCTAGAATCGGTTTGGTACCTGGGGATTAGAAGATGAAATCAGACTTGATCTCTGCATTTTAAATGATAACAAAACAGTGGGGGAGACGATTGTAAACGGGGAACATCAATATAGAAAATTCTAGGTCACTGTAAACATTCCATGTATGTTTAAGGAAAGGCTATGTAATTTAACAAACAAAAGAATAAATAATGTCAGTGTGGATGGGGTGCTCTGGAAACACGGAGGAAGGTCATTCGACCCATACTTGGTAGGACAGAGGAATAAAATAGATTCCTAGAGAGAGGATTCTTGAGGACAAGTAAGATTTTGTGAAGCTAAGAAAAGCTGGGGTACTAGAAGGGGGAAGAGGAAAGAAACAACGTCAAGAAATACAACTTGATTTGTATTTTTTTGCAACTCAATACTTATAAGCCTTTTGAAATTGCCATATATCGTGAAGGCTGTAAAAAACATGCATAATTAAATTTTGCAATAAATAGCTGTTAATACTGATATTTTGAAATATGGAAAGCATAGCAGTGAAAAGACATAGATGTGCAGAAAACAATGGGACACACTTTCTGTGAGTTTTTGATTCCCTATTTTTGCGTGCCGTACTAAGCATGTCTTTATTTGTCCCTCAAGAGAACCAAGTTAAAATATTGAACCTAAGGGAGCAAATGGGAGAGTCATTCAGAAGCCTCAAAAGGAATTCTCAAGGCTGTGGCAATGCTGTATTTGATCATGTTCAGACCTGGATCATAACCTCAGTGATACCCTTCGGGACTGACCTTCTTTCAGTGTACCAAAAGCCTGGACAGAACTGCAGGAGGACCCTTCCCAGGGAACCAAGGATACTGTGTAAATCTCCCCATCAGAAGTCACAGAACATGCTACAGTGACAGGCATAGTGTCTTTCTTGCCACTGAACACCAAAAGAATGTGGAATGTGAAACTAAACCATGAGCCTCTAGGGAAACCTTTCAAACAACTTGTAACCTTGTTTTCTAACATCATGTATGATTTCAAGAATCATACATGATGTTATCAAAATAAATTTCTTGTTTATTTCCTGTTGCATTAGAACTCTTGGACCAAGGCTAACCTCAGAATACAAGAGAAAGGAAAAGTGCATGGGTATGTATGTGCATGTGTAGGGAGAGGTAAAGAGAGAGAATATACATACATTCTGAAACTCTCATTATATACAAGGCCAGCTATTAGGTTTAAAACATTTAAAAATACATTTATATTCCTAAAATTCTTCTTTGAAAATCCTTTGCCTTTCTTTTGCTTTTTCCTCATCTCACTTTAATTAGGCCCACTAAAGGAAATGTTAAGATGCATTGGTGTACATTACCAATGCAGAACTTTGTCTAAGATACTGCTTACACCCAGTAGCTTTTAGGAAAAATCATGTTCTTACTTTTCACAAGACTTCTTAGAGCCGAAGGGCTCTCCACCTGAAGTTGATCACTGAAAATGATTACTAGGTACTTGTACCATGTGCCCGAAGAGGCCAAAGGTCAAGTAATGGCTCACAATTACCACATAAGCCACTGCTATATACTGATACCAACACTGCCAGCATTCTGCTTCCCTTCCAGACCGTAAAATCTCTGGACTGTGATCACATCACTTCCCTCCATCACTGCAAGTACCAGAGGAGTATCTATACTATGATATTTCCTAAATAAAAAAGAAATATCTAAGGCAGATTACAAAGGACTATTAGGACTATTTATGTATGTCACTTTTTAAATTTATAAAACAAAAGTTCTAAGGATTATTATTATTGTTATTGTTATTATTATTCAAACATGAGGAAAAAGGGGCTCAGAGTTTAAATGACTTGATAAGGTCATACAGCTCATAGACCTAACATTATACCTGAGGCTCTCTCTGGACACAGTACTATGCCCAGCAAAGCAGTTAGCTGCAAAATAAACCATTAAAGGTACATCTTGATAATCCTAGGTTAGCTCAGTGTTGGAACATGCTGGGTGGTCATGGAATCCAGTAGGACGAGAAAAGAAAACTAAGAACCAGGCAACACTGGGATTCAGATAATATAGCGATACACATTGATTTAGAAGACTAGCCATCCAAGGAGCCAAGTTCCAGGAAAGCAACAGTATAAGTTGGGTTGTTACCCATATCTAAGGAGAATACTCCATTATGGAAACGTGTTCTGTTATGGAAACATCACCATCTCTGAGCAAATGTGGTACCGGCAGGTTAGAGCCTTATTGCTTTGGTTAGTAAAGTACATCAGAGTGAAAGGAAAACCTATGATTTCAGAAAATCTCCATGGTGGCAAAATCCTTCAAGGGTCAGGTAGGTTATCAGATCCCTGGCTGGCCTGGGATTCAAGGAAGGTCTTTAATTCCAGCAGGAAACCAGGGACAAAACACAAGGAGAAGATAACCTAGATGTATGACACGTACAGTGGGAATTTGGGGAAAAGTCACAGCTTGGTGGTCTTGTAGGTATTAGAAGTTCACTCCAGACTTAAAAACCTCAAGCCTTTGGCAGGGAATTAATTCCAGAACTTCTACTGGGTTACCAAGGGATGAAATTGTCAGGCTTGATTCTTACAGAGCTGGATCTTCAGGTTGAAGTATATATATCAAAATTCTGGGAAGAAGTGAAATCTGTTAGACTTCTCTTTCTCCTGTTATGCAATTAACACCCACCTACCTATATGATCCCTAAAACAGACTTGAAAATCTTAATCCAAACTGAAAATTCCTTATAAATCCCAAAAGAGAAAGATTTGATTGAAACCTTCCACTGCGGTTGGTTTCCTTGTCAGTTGTTCTAACATTTCCATTATGATAAAACCTGTGTCACAAATTTGTGATGTTGTCTAGTATTACTAGAATTCTTGAAACAGTTCACATTTCCTCCTGAAACAGTTTATCAATAGGTCTGACAAATCCAATGCCACTCGACAGTACAGATATTAAAGTGTTGAAAATATCTAGCCCAAGAAGAAAACCTAGTTCTTCTCCTTCAACAGACACTGTAGATATCAGTAATTGAAAGAAAAAAAAAATGAAATAATATATTGCAATAAGTTTTCACATCTGAGTTATAATTTAAATTAGTTATGGTTAATGCATTTGCTTTGCTCATTTTAATTAAGTACTTATGAAGATAATTCCATCAAAGTAGAAGATTAAATTATCACCATTCAGCCATATTCAACATGCAGGTAAGCATCATTTCCCATAAACAGTAGTATTTTATAAAGCCCATGCCCTATCCTCTGGACTAGAAAAAAAAAATGCATACTGGATACAATAAGATGTTACCAGTACACTTTTTAAAATAGAAGCATCTATTTTTGATATATATATATATATATATCTGCTGGGCTCCATCCCCAGTCAAAGCCACATTCTTCTCGTTGTCCAGTCAACCGAGGTAGGACTGGTCTACAGATGCACACAAGCACCTAGCTAAATTGTTACACTTCCTTAATGAGGAAGACTAGGGGAGAAGAATTCTAGGGTCAGTTCAGAGGTTAGTTTATAGTGATATTGGCCTGAAAATCCAGAACATGGGAGGAGGAAACCAGCCTCCAGCCTGAAGCTGCATTAACTAGTCTAGTTATGCAAGCTGCATTAATTAGTCTCAGGTCAGTGTAAGCACCAAGCAGAGAAAGTAGAAGCAAAGTGAGAAGCAGGTGTGAGAGCAGACAGTCACCACATTAGGTCAGGCTAACAGAGAGGACTGAGCTGGGATAGAACTCAACTGTCCAACCCAGGACATTCTCAGGGCTCAACCAATGGAGTGACCCACCATCTCATCCCAGTTTAGCTGAGCCTTTCTTGGGTCAGCCCTGAAAATGCTAAAGGTTGTCTACATTGTCATTCACAGGAGTGTTGCTACTTTTTTGGTAGTTTAAAATTTCTTAAACAATATAATCCAAAGCTCAATCGATGCTTCAACTTTACCCTTAGTCCATGACTATAAAGAAGAGCCAGCTCTGCCAGACCTGTCTGTCCACCACAGATGAAATGTACATAAAAATGATTCTTTCTAATATAGTGTCTGGATCTTCAATTTTTAGAAATCTAAAAAAGGGATGGGGAGGCTGTAAATACATCTTTTCCTTAGAGTCCAGCCAGTGACCATTAAGAACAATACAAGTCAGGACACAGCGAGGAGGCAGACAGGCTTCCCTGGGTGTCAGCCTCTGGCTATAGGTGCACAGTGAGGGAGGAAGAACCAATACAGGTTCTGAGAACAATTTATAATTGCTGGTCCAAGGCTTTCCAATCAGGAATCATGGCAAAACAAGAAGAAAACACACACACACACACACCCCTGCCTAGTACAAAACCAGCTTTAATTCTGTTGAGGGGGGACAGATCCCAAAGGTTTTCAGTGATCTTCTCTTTATTTTTATATAAATCCCTGTAAGCTAGTTAATCCTCTTAATTTCCCTAACCTCATTTACATCTCCAATGCTAATTTCCCACCAGGTTCTAAAATCCCTGGATGAGATATTTCCTTAGTCGTCTTCTCTTGTATTTGCCTCCCCCAAGCCTTCTAATTTCAGCTAGAATTTCTACTGCTGCCTACTCCTAAATCTGGTACTACCATGTACTCTCTACAAGGTGAGGGGTGGTTTCCTCTAATGACAGGGAATCAAAAAGAAGAGATGATAGAAAGGACCTAAGTCAACTTTTGGCCACATGGACATTTGGTGATGGTCTTGCGGGACCTTGTGTAATTTCAAGTTTATAAACTCAAGAAGACAAGAAAAGAAATTATGTGTTCACTCCTCTAAAGTGGAAACACGGAAGAAACATACACACACACACACACAAATATACATTCAGTCCACATAAAGAAAGTCTACCCACAAATACTTGTCTTAATAATAATTTGTAGGGCAGGCATTGCAGAGTTGAATTTAAACAAACTCTGTCAGTTTTAAAATATGAATGAATTGGACATTTTCATTTCCAGAATGATCCATGCAGGTACTACTCTTATTCTAAAGATTCTGGCTGGAGGGAAATCTCTCCATGTGCAACTGCTGTGGGACCATCGCACTATGGGGCTGGAAAAAGAAACAAAAATGAGGATGAAGATTATTTCCTCTTTTTTTGGCCAGGTCTCTTTCCATAGAGCTTCCTGTATCCACAGGAGCATGCAACCCTCCCCATTTCTACCATCATATCAAAAACGGTCTAGAGTAGGCTTCAGAATAGACAAAGAGAGAATAACTGTGGACTTTCCAGGATGTATAACCCTGCTTCATGCCGGGTCAAGTGGGTTCACATAATAGATATTCAGTGAACCCTCAGAGGACCCAGCACACTGTAGGTGCTTGTTTGTTTTTTCTGTATTACTAAATGTTTTCTCCACATAACCATCTGCACGACCTTTTTTGTCTATTATGTATTAAGATTCCTGCATTAACTCTAGGGACAGGAAATATTCTTGTATTCATCTTTATTCTTTTTACAGAGCTTGGTCCAGGGTTTTTGAATATAATAAAGCTTAATGACTACTTATAATATGAATGGGACAGTCTGTACATATATGAAGTATAGTACTTGAGAGAGAGATAAAGAACTATTGGTCTATATCTAGAAACACAACGTTAGGATAGTTTTGGTTTTCATTTGTTCCTTGGTTGGGCTAGCTCAATTTTTTTTTTTTAATAACTGGAATTAGTTGTTGCTATTTAAAATTAAGCTAATGTTTCTTTTTTTTTAAATTTTTTTTTTATTTTTTATAAACATATATTTTTATCCCCAGGGGTACAGGTCTGTGAATCACCAGGTTCACACACTTCGCAGCACTCACCAAAGCACATACCCTCCCCAATGTCCATAATCCCACCCCCTTCTCCCAAACCCCCTCCCCCCAGCATCAAGCTAATGTTTCTAATAGACTTCGCTGGACTTATCAGGAAATCTGATGGCACTGGGTCAGCTTTCCCACCTGCCAGCAACAGGCTGGAGCAAACACCCCCTTTAGGATGGTTATGTGCTCTTCAACTTACCACAGGCCTCCCTATGCCCTATTATTTACCCCAGGCCTTCTTTACTCATTTGATCTCTAGGTCCCAGTTTCTGCTTCTGTGAAAAAAGAAATCAGTATGGGAGAGCACACACAGTGTATCACAGAGAGGCCTTAGTGGATCCATAATTCCCTGGCCATTTTCTGTAAAATTTTGTATGAGTTTATACATGGCTTTTTCTCAGAAATAGTTTTATTATATTTTTTGAAGAATGCATACCTCAAAAAAAAAAAAATAATAATCAAGAACCATGGGACCAGTCAGGCACTCAAGAAGCAGGAATTCAGGGAACATCCACTCTATGCAGATTCCTATGATTTCCCAGGTCCTTCAAAACCTAAGTTTCTTAAATTATGTATATAAGTGTATATACACGTGCACACAGGTGTGCACACACGGACTTTAACAAAGTCTGTACACAAACCAAATGCTTAATCAAGGTTTCAAAGGCACCCTGACTTAATTCGCCACTGTACTTAAAACTGCAGGGTTCTCTCTCAGTATCAATTCTCAACTGCAACACACATTTCACTGTAGCAATTTTCTTGGTCTCTGATAGACTCTTAGCCTCCATACATCAGCCAAGAAAAAGGAATCCAAGTAAAGAGGGGTTCTTGGGGGGGCAGGGAGGGAAATAATGAAATAAGAAGGGACCGGGGAGAGAGACAAACTATAAGAGACTCTTAATCTCAGGAAACAAATTGAGGGTACCTGTAGGGTGTGGGGGGGGGGGGGGAGATGGGTAGGGATAGGGTGGCTGGGTTACGAACATTGGGGAGGGTATGTGCTATGGTGACTGCTGTGCATTGTGTTAAGACTAATGATTCACAGACCTGTACCCCTGAAGCAAATAATACATTAGATATTAATTTAAAAAAAAAAAAAGAGGGGAGAGGGTAGAAAATGCCTTCGGGCTTGTGATGAAAAATTTCCCAACCTGAAACTAAAATTCTAAACACTGCTTGCCATCCTCTTTCTAAACACCTCCAATTTATACAAAGTGTGACATTTGAGAAAATCAAAGGGTTTAATATTGACTCAACTCAATTCAAAGTATTCCTTCTGATTAAATATACAAGAACTTTCTTTGGTATTTAATGACCCTTGAAGCCAGATGAAATTTTCTAAGAAATTTCCTAAGAAGCTGAAGACTCTCCTTTGTTTAAAAACTTTTTCTTTGTTTGTTCATTTTGATATTTTAGAGAAAGCTCCATATACCCCCGACCAGCTCTATCTATGTTCTGTGCAGATATATTCACGCCACTTGGATCAAAGAAAAAAAAAAATCTGTTAATGGGATACCTGGTAATGGGACACCTGGATGGCTTAATTGGTTAAGTGTCTGCCTTGGGCTCAAGTCATGATCCAAGGGTCCTGGGATTGAGTCCTGTTATCAGTCTCCTTGCTCAGCAGGGAGCCTGCTTCTCCCTACACCCACCACCACCCCCCCCCTGCTTGTGCTCTCTCTCTGACCAATAATAACATCTTAAAAAAAAAAATCTGCTAAAACTAGCAGAAACTTTTATCCAACTAAAAAGACTGCTATTGAAATAAATTTTAGAATTGTTAAAACAAGACAACAGGCCCAAATGGAGCCCCAGGTCACCAATTATGCTTCTTGTTCTCCCAGAACTGGAATCTTGAACCAGTCCATCAGGAGTAGCCTGATCAGTACTAGTTAGCTAATCTGCCTGACGAACATTTGCCATCCCCTGTAGGAAAGTAACCATGCAATCGCCAACCCACTTTTTTTTTTTTTTTTTTTTGACAGTATGACTTCCTTGTTCCTGCTCCCTTCTGCCTATAAAAGTCTTTCACTTTCCATACCTTCTCAGAGTTCCTTCCTGTCTGCCAGATTGAATGCTACACCATTCAAATTGATTTTTGCTTAAAAATCCTTAAAATTTTTAATAGAGCTCAGTTTTATCTTTTAAGAGAATTTAAGAGGTCACCAACAAGAAGATGTGCTTTCCTGGAATATTATAGCAAATATCTTTTGAGAAATGAGAACCATCTTAGTTGAAACACCATCATATATCCAGTTTTCTGCACAGAGAGGAGTATCTTCTTCCAAAACTGAAAAATATTAACGGGGAAATCTTAGCAAGAATGGCTACAGTTGGGGTGCCTTGGTGGCTCAGTGGTTAGAGAATGGCTACAGTTATTGATGCCAAGTTGGGGGGGGGGGGGTAATGGGTAAAGGAGTTCATTGTTAATGTTACTAAAGAAGCCTCTTCAGATTATTTGAGAAAGCAAAGCTCATGAGCTAGGAAGGACAGAGTACATAAAAGTTCCATTTCATAGGAATACATATGTAAATGTTCTAGATGGGACTTAACCACATGCAGACCTTCAATGGTAGGGCGAAAGACTTGTGCTGTCCCTTTCTTAAAACTTTAAAATTGTGGTTTTAAGCAGGTTTCTATCATAATAAAAGGTACAGCACTATAGATCTCACAAAACATTATCATATGAATTCTGCCTGCTACCTGATCATTAGGAGCTAAGAGAAGTCACAGTTAGTGACTGAATTATAATCCACGATGAGGGGGCGCCTGGGTGGCTCAGTGGGTTAAAGTCTCTGCCTTTGGCCTAGGTCATGATCCCAGGGTCCTGGGATGGAGCCCTGCATTGGGCTCTCTGCTCAGCGGGGAGCCTGCTTCCTCCTTTCTCTCTGCCTGCCTCTCTGCCTACTTGTGATCTCTGTCTGTCAAGTAAATAAATAAAAATCTTAAAAAAAAAAAGTTTTATAACCCACGATGAGATACACACATACATTCATATACCCACACATAAACCCACACAACTCACACACACTGAAACGTGTCGATGCACACCGTTCACACACACGTTTACACTCAACATTCACACATGCTCACAATTACACGCAGGTCTTATATTCAGAAATATATATTCAGAAATCTCACCCATGCAATAAACGCACACATGTGTACCCTTGTGAAATTCGTAGGGGTCTCATGACTCAAAGTACTTGGCTACAACTGTACTAAGATTTCATTTCCCAAATCAAAATAGGCTGGAAAGGATTTACCCACCTATACATTCCAGCATAAATCCCTGAATTAAAGAAGAGGGAGAAAAAGAGCTGCAATCCATTTCCAACTAAAAGATTTGTAATTCTGAGAGCTTATTTTTTAACCTTTCCGTGTCTCCAATGTCTCTTCTTTGATAAAGGGCGGGTTCCTTGCTCCATGGGGATAAGTCTTTGTCAAAGGATAGGGTGTCTGTTAGGTTTCTGATACACCTGGATCCTGAGCTACAGTTAAAATGCTCGTAAACACAGGCAAAGACCTTCAGTGGGAGGACCGTGCAGGTGCGGTACCCTGGAGAACAAGGATTTGTTTAAAGGTCTGTCTGTCATCTGATTCAATGAACAATCACCCAAATCTGACCCCTCAGTCCCTTCATAGGCATCCAACTTTATGTCCCTTCAGAAAGCAAAACTCTCCAATTTATAATTTTAAGTTACTTTAAAAAAAAGTCAGAGCAAAAATGAGCCACATGGAGAGACCATATGGAGTGTAGGTGGAAAGATTAAAATTGAAGCATAATTCACTGTCTAATGCACATTTCCTTGCTGCAACTCTGCTCTCTCCACCTCCCTGAAGCTCCCTTCTTCATCATCTTCTCTCTAATATTTCTCTGTGGTTCACCCACATCATTTTTCTCTTAGATCTTCAGGGAGCTGTGCCGGGTAATGAAATCTCCAGTTTGCTAATGGGCAATAGAATAATAGTTGGAGTTGCATGCTGACCCATATTTCACGTGTTAATTTGTGTCAGTCACAGAGATACCTTCTTTTTCTGTTAAATGTTTCTATCCTGGGTGAAATAATAGATGAAAAACCTCAGACAAATCACGGACACAAACGACTAGTAGTAAAGGAGCAGCTGTCTCTCTGTTCTTACCACATGGAAAGACATTTATCTTGCTCTAATCGGCATGGATAGTAATTGTGAGCCATGAAACAACTACTAGATAAAAGGATCCCCCGGTCTGTACCTTTGCATTCCAATGAACTATTGCCACCTGTTTTTTTTGTTTGTTTGTTTGTTTCTTTGTTTTATTCGAGCCTCAGAGAAACCCAAAAGGATGACACAGAATGGAAACTTTTGGCATGATACCAAGGGATATGAGGGAAGGAAATTCATCTGGAGGGTCTGACTGGAAAGGGTTGACCTGACCCTTCTCATGTTTCAGCAGTGCCTAGAATGGACAGAGGAGGACATGATTCTCTGAGGTTGACTTGGATTCCCAAATAGGCAAGTTCTAGGAAGAGACCCTCAAACCCTCCTGGCTCTTGCACTCTATGGCCTTAGACCAAACCATCAATATGCCTAGAAAGCATGTTATTGTATTATAAGCGTTCTTCCCTGTCCCAACAAGATGCTGGATGTGAGTAAAGCATTTTATTAATTGAAAACTTTAAATGTCAGTCATATTCTTCTGTGTAAGGAAATTTGTATCAAGGCTTATTCTCCCCACTTACTTTCTAAGTCTATTACTGATATCTTTATTTCTAGATACATCCATCACATAGATAATCTATATCTAGTATTTCAGTCCCTACTCTGTGTCAGGTTGAGTGACTTATATGCATTATCCCAGTTATACCTCCAGAATATTTAGTCACTCTTATGTCCATTTTACAGATGGGAAAGCTGAGGTTAGAGAAACAGGGCAAATTACCCAAGGTCAAATAGTGATAAAATAAGCCATTGTACCCACAGCTGTATAACACTAAACTCACATCTTTTTTTTTTTAAACCACCATGATATAAAAGAGGCAAAATCATATAGACACCAAATCATTGTATATAACAAGAGTCTAAATCATTAGTGGGCATTGTTCAGAGTTATATAGTTTCCTTGGCTTTTGAGCACATTTCTCACCTGAACCTCACAACTACCAAGGATGCTAAATTTTCATCATCCCCATTTGATGGATGAAAATCTTGAAATGATGGCTCAAAAGACCTTACAAAATCACAACATATATGAACACCCTAACCCATCATCATGCAAACATAATATAGTGCAGTAGAAGGAAGAGTCCCCCATTTTAATAATCTGTGAACTGTCATTTCCCGTGGGTGACACCTTACAAGCTAATTTATAGGTGGCACATGTCCTCAAGAAAATTTGAACTAGACAGGATGATTAATGAAGTGCAAGAGGAAGTATATACATTTTACTCACAAAAGGAAGAACTGAAGAATATCTCTGCACCGTGTCATAGTGGTGGAAATCAATAAAACAATGAGAATCTTTGGTGTAAGTGTACAATAATGTTTTTGACAAAGAATTCATCAAAATCATGTGAACAATGATTTAGCATTGAAGAAGAATTCAGCAGATCAGCATAATTGGAGTAGTCTTTCCCCAAATGTTCATTGGTTAACTTGACTAGTTTCTTGACTCCAAACTAATGAGAGAAAATCAGAGTGTTTGGAGTGATATCTTGTTGACTAGACTGGAGCTCGTTCTCAGTGGGAATAACAGTAGAATCAAATTTGATAAGGGACATCACGAAACTCACAAATGTCAATGGTATCAATACACGCCAATAAAACCATGCTCAGCTATTACAGTGTTAGGTAGATGTCCAAAGTTCAGAACAGAGTAAATACTTAGCCAATTCATAACAAATTCCTTGGAATGCAATTAGATGACACATTGGTACAGAAAAACTGTCTTCAAGATGCCTCCACTGAAATTAACATACCCACCAGCTAAAACACATTTAAATTGCCTATGAATTTCATGTTACATTGTGGCTCAGTGTACTTGTATTAAGCTAAGTCTCTTCTGGAATATCTTGACTGTTCCAGAAAAGCTACAGGGGCATTTCAGCATATGGAATAAGATAAAGCACCCAAAGCCTATTGTTCTTCTCTCCTGAATATTTAGCACTGAGCTTTCTTTATAGGAAGCATCTAGCTAAAGCTCAAGAAAAATGAATTAACATCCATTTCAACAAACATTTCTTGAAAACCATTACTCATCACTGATTTTTCCCCCCACTTTGGTTGCTATGTACTGGCCAAGACTGTATACTGATGTCATTTAATCTCATAAGTTTGATGCTAAGACAAAGGCTATTTCTTCTTAATTACTCACATACAGAATTTAGAGTTGGACGAAATCATACACATTTTCTCCCTGACTTCCTTCATTTTGTTGGTGAGGAAACTGAGGCAGCTTGGTTGGTTAACTGGCAAGCCCACAGAGCATCTGTTAATGGCTGCTATCAGACGAGACCCACTCTTTCCTTCCCCTGTTTATACTTCTCCACATTGTTGCACTCCCATGGGAATAGGCACATTCTCTAGACATTTGAAAGCAAGTCAGCCAAGAGCAAATTACCACTCAACATTTGCTCTTGAATGGACAGAGAAATCTAGACCGTGGAGAGACAAAGATAGGTATAGGTATGGATGCTGATATCTTTAATCTGCTGTGTCCAAATGCCCCTTTTTTTCTGGAAGTCCCTGCTAACTTCAAGTAAAAATATATGTTTCCTCAGTGTTGAATGGATCAGAGAAGGCAGACGATGAATTCATAAAGCTTTGGTGGGACAAAAACAAATATCTCCTGTGATGTGAGGTCTCAAGGATTCCCCGGCTGGACTGGATTAGCAATCTCGATGTAATGCAGGGAAGGCACAGCTGTTGCACGGTGCTGACTTCCATCTGGAAAGTATTTTCCTAGCTCAGTGAGATGGCAGCCTTTGATGAGGTGAGTCAAAGAGCACCCTGTGGGTATTTTCCACTTGAGGGAATAATGTTATCTTCCAGACGGCAAATTTTAAGTACATAGAAAACTCACAATGCTCTTCTCAATTTATGGCCACTGCTTTTAATAGAAGAAGTAATAAACAGAAAATTTACAGAACGACATATGCCTTTTATGTTTTTATCCTGGTTCCTAAAATCTAGAGACCATCAAGCTGACAAGTAGAATGAAAAAGAGCAGTGAAACTAGTTCTTCTTTATTAGTTAATACTTGAATTGGCTACCTTCATGGTTAACATCTTCATTTCGAAAAGCCTTAATGGTTAATTTGTTCTTAGAAATGCTAATAAAATAAAAAAATTATGTTTCATCCTTATAGCAACATGAATTTAACACTAACCAATGTGGTTTTAGTGGTTAGATTTTGAGTTAGGTGCTTTATACCATAACTCATCTCTTTTCTTCTTCATAACCACTAGGTAAAGAAAGTATCATTGCCTTTTTTTTTTTTTTTTACAGATAAGGACACAGACTTAGTAAGACTAAGTAACCTAGATCACACAACTAATAAGTGGAAGGACCATTTATTATGCCTTTCTGACTCCAATTCTTTGGCCCCAGAGGGAGGATGAAAACAGAACTCTGCTTAGAGGCTATGTATATGTTATGTGACCAGCTCTACTGATATCAAACAGTGTCTGACTCCAGGGCAGAGAAGAGAGGAGATTAAAGTAAATCACTTGTTAAAATGTGATGGCAAATGGGGATAGAAGAGTCATGGTTTAGAGTACTCCAAAGCAACTCTGTAGATTCCTGGCTTATGGTTATTTCTAATTTTACTTCAACAAGAATTTAAATTGCACACATCTTGAGGCTGACCACTGTGCATCAATGACCCAGTTAGCTGGGAGTGAGACTAGTGACGCACCAGAATAGTTTGTCATTCTCCACTGGTCACTGCTGTGATCAGTAACTCCCATGAAATGATAAACTTAGTTTCATATTGAAAAGCAGCTTAGAAAACAAAGCCACTTACCCATCCTCATTCATGAACTACAGAGAAAATGAAGTAGCCTAAGAACGTGACAGTTCCTGGCCATGAAAGCAAACAAAACAAAACTCTCTGTAACTGACTTCCATTTGGCAGATCTTAAGGGATCCATTACAGTTTACAGGGACTAGCACAGAAATAATGATGTTTGCAAACTGATGATATAATCCTCATGAATATCAAGATTACATGGGTTTTGGATACATGAAAATAATGAAATTGGACCCCCTGACAAAAATTGTATACAAAACATAATTCCAGGGGCGCCTGGGTGGCTCAGTGGGTTAAAGCCTCTGCCTTCGGCTCAGGTCATGATCCCAGGCACCTGGGATCGAGCCCCACATCGGGCTCTCTGCTCAGCAGGGAGAGCCTGCTTCCTCCTCTCTCTCTCTCTCTCTGCCTGCCTCTCTGCCTACTTGTGATCTCTGTCTGTCAAATAAATAAATAAAATCTTTTAAAAAAAAACATAATTCCAATGGATAAAAGACCAGGTAAAAGTGTATATTATAATGTACGAGTGAATATTATAAATAAAAATCTTAGAATAAAACATAGGTATAAATCTCAGTGATGTTAGATTAGGCAATGACTTGGGATATGACCACAAAAGCAATGACAGGAAAAAATAAATAAATAAATTGGACTTGAGCAAAATCTGAAACTTTTTTGCATTAAAGGGCATTACAAAGAAAGTAAAAATACAACTGACAGAATAGGAGAAAATATTTGTGACTCATAGATGTGACACAGGTCTTCTATCCATAATATACAAAAGACACTTACCACACAACAATAGAAAGACATATAACCCAACTTAAAAATTGTTAAAGGCTTTGAATGAACATTTCTCCAAGGGAGATAGGCAAAAGGTCAATAAAAATTTCAAATCAAAACCACGAGATACAACTTAATACCACTAGGATGACAAAGATGATGATGATGATGATGATGATAATAACAATGATGGTAATGACTATTGTCAAGGCTGTGGGGAAACTGTCTGTCCTACACTACTCGTGCTAATGGAAATGGTGCAGCTACTGTAGAGAACAGTTTGACAGTTCCCTATAAAGATGAACAAAAAATTTCTTATTAACAAAGCAACTCTACTCTGTAATAGAGTCTGACACCATTTTTTTTTTTCATGTTTACAGACAGTTTTTAAGTCTTAACCCCTTCCTCTTCCACCTGTACCCACATCTGGGTGAATGGATAAGAAGGGAGGTCTATTCTCTCTTTTGGCACTGCTGGGGGATTCAAACCACTCATCCTTCCTCCCTCCTGTGGAAACCATCCATTTGGCTCCACTTCCTAAGCACAATCTAACCCCTAAGCCTTTTCTTTCCTGAAGCAATACTTGAACCAGCTTGAGAGATCTGCCCTGCTCTTTCTGGAAAGCCTCATTATAATGAAAATTCTTATACCTTCTTAGTATGTGTGTTGCGTTATCATCAGTCTTAATATGCAAACCAAATTTTCGGTAGGTGGTGTCCATCCCATTTCTACATGTTGACCACAGCATACTCCTAGTATATGCCCAAGAGAATTGAAAGCACATGTTCATACAAAACTTGAACATGAATATTCACAGCTGTATTACTCATAATGGCCAATTTTTTTTTAAAAGTCCATAAACTGAAGAATATAAAATTAAAATTCACACAATGGAGAATTAAACATAAAATGGAATGGAGTTCTGGTACACAACGTGTCATGAATAAACTTTCAAATATTATGCTACATGGAAGACACCAGTCCTAAAAGGTCATATGTTATATGATTCCATTTACATGAAATGTCGAGAATAGGCAACTCCATAGAGAGAGAAAGTAGATTAGTGTCTGTATGGAGCTAGGAAGATGAGAGTAATAAGGAATGGCTGCTTCATGGGTTTAGGGTTTTTTGGGGGGATGATAAAAATGTTCTCAAATTAGATATGGCAACGATTGTAAATATATTAAAACCCACCAAACTCTCTCTCTCTCTCTCTCTATATATATATATAAATATACAGATATATAAAACTATATATATTAAAATAATGAATTCCATATTTTGTGAATTATATATCCATGAAAAATATTTTTTTTTAATTAAAACAGATCACCCAGGTTTATCTCCTGCAAGCAGAGCATTGGTAATCCACTCCTTGCTCAAAATAATGCTTATTAATCACAGAATTCAAATTCAGTTCCCTATCATTTTTGTCAGGATGGTATATAAAACTTAATTCTTATCTGTTTTTATTTTACACTACTCCTCTTGACTTCTTATGTTCCAGAAAAACCAAACTTGCCCAGACTTCCTTTCTTGTTTACCTTTCTTGTGCGTCCCTCTACTTAGGATGCATCTACCTTTGCTCTTTGAGTCCTTTGCCTTTTGGGATCAAATTATAAAACTAACCCCATCTCCTCTGTAGGGTTTTTCTCCCCTTTCTGATATCCCAAAGCATTTTATCAATAGATCTTTCTCATGGTACATTCACCTCTCTACTTTGTGCGGAAGAGTTGTTTTTGTCCCTGCCATAACTTTTCTTCTTCAGGCTAAAATCATTCAAAAAAAAAAAAAAAAAATCCTTGGCAGCAAAGCAAAATAAATACTTTTCTTAAGTGTCTCTCTCTCTATTTTATGTAGATACTAAAAACAAATGTAAAACAAAGGTAAGTAAGTGAGCAGCTGAATAAATCGTAATTTGAATGAGCTCACGAAGTGTGCTGGGAATGGGGAAAAGAGAAATATTCTGCCTAAGACTTTCCGTTTAGCTTTAATTTCTCTTTCATTTATTTATTTATTTCGTTGAAATAGTTCTTTTTGAAAGTTTCTAGCATTCCTCATATGACGATTAATAAGTTACATGGAGACATTTTGCTTTTTTATTCATTTCAAAAAGCTCTACGGTATCATTTTGTGATGAGTACAGATTTATAGTAATGATTTAAAACGTTGAAGGACCCATAACAGCACCTTCACACGGTACATATTAATCAAGTACCTTGTTTGTTTTAGACACTGTCCAGGATGCCATGGGTATTACAGTGAACTCTGCATGGGGCATATGAATCCTGCTAGAGGAAGACTACCACAGGAAACTTCCCAGAGGAAGTAAGTCTGAATCTGTAAAAACAGAAAAGTGCTTGGTTTGCTGGGTCAGAAATAAAGAAGCTAGAATGACTGAAGAATTGCAAGCTTAGGGAGACACTTCGTAATGAGTTTGAAGAGTTGGGTGCTGGGTTACACATGGTTTGGCAGGCCTTTGTAGGAATTATAAGTTCTATACTAAGAGCAATGGGCATTGAAGGGATTGAAGTAGTGGCATACACAGAGTCAATCTAGCCTTTGGAAAGTTAATTCCATTAACTCAGTATGCTTCTATGGAGGAAATGCTCTGGATAGAAGCAAAAGTGGAATCAGAATGGTTGGTAGGATGGTATTGTATTAATTCAGGTGAGAGATAATGGCATCTTGGACCAAGTGAAAGTGCAGAAGTGTACAGATACAAGCTGAATTTTTTATTTAGAAGTAACAGAATTTCTGCGTCAATCACTAAGATGGAAAAATGCTCTTTGCTGGTCATTAGCATACTGTCATTATGGCTCCAAATAGTGTTGCAGACATTAAAACTGAGAATCCAGAGATCTGGATGGTGGCTTTTTGACAGAGAGGCTATAAATGCATTGTGGAAGGTTCCAGAAGGCATGGACTTTGTCTTACCGGATTGTCCAGTATCCACAACAATGTTTAGTATACAGTTGACACTGAATAAGCCTTTAATGAATTAAACAGAATCTACCAAGGACCCATAACAGCACAATCAACTCATCAGATGGGATCTGGGATTAACTCAACAGGTGGTATACTCTATTATCTGGGAGTATGTAGTAATTTACAGGTTTATTTCTACCATCTTCTCTGATAACTCCAAATGCACTATATTAGCAGTTAGTAGCAGGGAGGCATTCTGGGAGGCATGATAATACAGGGGAGGTTAGAACATTTAGAATCAGGGGGCACCTGGGTGGCTCAGTGGTTTAAGCCTCTGCCTTCAGCTCGGGTCATGATCTCGGGGTCCTGGGATCGAGCCCCACATCGGCTCTCTGCTCAGCGGAGAGCTTGCTTCCCCCTCTCTCTCTGCCTGCCTCTCTGCCTACTTGTGATCTCTCTCTATCTATTAAATAAATAAATAAAAATCTTTTTTAAAAAAAAAGAACACTTAGAATCAGAAATAATTTTGAATAATAATTTCACTTAATATCTCTGTGGCCATGAAAAATTTATTAAACCTCTTTCAGCTTGTATATCCATGTGAAAATTGAATGTACTATAACAGTCCTTGAACATATATAGTGAGACCCAATTCATAAATATATGAAAAATACCAAGTATAGTTACACTTAATAAATGATGATTCTTAAAAGGAGCTCTAGAGTCCTTGCCTACCTAGAAATTGGCAACCAAAGATTTACCTCCAGACTAATTTAAGGTGATATTTCCTCTAAGAAAATGACTCTCAGAATGTGAGCCTTTAACTCCAACTCATTAGACTCACCCTGAGAGTCTGTAACAGTTTTACGTTCTAGAGCTTCTCCCAGACGAATGAGTTGGAATCATTGAGACTCTTCTTTACAACAAAAAGAGTTCCAGCCTCCCACAAAGTGCTATGCATCCTGAGGCTTGAGGCTATGGTTTCAAGGTCTTGATAAAAAATCTAAGTCCTCAGGTGTCTGGGTGGCTCAGCTGGTTAAGCAACTGCCTTTGGCTCAGGTCATGATCCTTGGAGTCCCAGGATTGAGTCCTGCATCGGGCTCCCAGCTCCATGGGGAGTCTGCTTCTTCCTCTGACCTTCTCCTCTCTCATATTCTCTCCCTCAAATAAATAAAATCTTAAAAAAAAAAAAAAACACTTTAAAAATCTAAGTCCTCAGTTCCAAAAGTTCTCTATTGTTCTACCTCATAAAGATCTCTTGAAACAGTTAACATATAAATGTTGATGATTTTACTGATAGAGATCATCTTCCACTAGTTGTACTTCCTTCCATGTTTGGATTGCAAAGAAGTGAACAATGAATAAAGCAGCAAGTCTTTTATACATTATTATTAGCCTTACCAAATCCAATTCCCACTCACATAGAAATGGAACAAAGTCAATTCTGCTTTTACTCTAACTTCTAAATTGGTATAGCAATCACATGATTCACCCAACTATTTCTATCACAAAGAGTTCAGCTTATCAAAGAGCACATCTGGAAGTCAGCCCTCCCAAAAGTCTCAGGGCCAGGAAAAAAAAAAAATCAATTAGAGTCTAATAACCGGTTTTGTTTTTTTAAACAAAAATTTTAACTGACCCCTATAACACCTTCCTGAACCATGCTCTTCAAAGATTGTCTGAATCCCACTCTTCTGTTCTTTCTTTTATGATGAGTGGCTTTTAGATGCTTTGATTCTATGATTCTCCCTCTTCTTTTCTCCCAGGAGAGCTTTTCTAGATATATTTCTCTTGCCTGCCAGGACCTCTTTGTTCATTTTCCCCTTGTCTTTCTCATTCACTCTAAACCACTGGCTTCTTCATCACTGAATCTTTCTCCTCTTTCTTTCCTTAGGCCAATAGTATAACATGCTCTCCTATCCAATATAATACATTAAAAGCAAAGGAAGGTAAATTAGCCTTTAAAAGACTATCGTACATTAATTGTACATCAGTAAGGTTTTTCTGAATTATCACATTTCCTAGAGACAGAAGAAACCATAATCAATTCAGCCACTTTCTATTCCCAACACCTTTATTTAAATCCTCTAGTTTCTTCTTTGTATTGGGGAGAATCATCAGAAGCCAGGCATACCTGGAACAAGACATTGTCTCTGAGCACCTACTCAGCTCTTCTCTCATGTACCCACTCCACCTACTGTGAATAAGACGATAATGAAAAGGGTGAAATGGAGAAGGGAGAAGTCTGAAGAAATATTACTTCCTCTCTTTAAAAGGCATTGCTTAGGGGCACCCGGGTGGCTCAGTGGGTTAAAGCCTCTGCCTTCGGCTCGGGTCATGGTCTCAGGGTCCTGGGATCGAGCCCCACATTGGGCTTTCTGCTCAGCAGGGAGCCTGCTTCCTCCTCTCTCTCTCTCTCTCTCTGCCTGCCTCTCTGCCTACTTGTGATCTCTGTCTGTAAAGTAAATAAATGAAATCTTTAAAAAAAAAGAAAAAGGCATTGCTTAAAATTCTGTAAAAGTACAAGGAAGACGATTCCTTCACAGAAAAACTTAGGGGCTAAATTCTGATCGAGTTCAAGTGGGGAAAAAAAAAATCTCTTCTCAGTTAGAGTCACACATTCTCTTATCCAAACTTGTCATCTACATAAGGAAACTTGATGGCCAAAGACCTTAGAGCCAAATTCAGTGCCCTACTTTCTGCTCATTTCTTTTTGGCATCTGCTATGTCTATTCCATCTGCTTCCTTTAATGGTCTCTGTTCTTTTTCATATCTCAAAGTTTCATTTTGCTCCATATTTAAGTTATAAATCTAGTTAATTTCTTTAGGAGTTAAGCAGGTTAAACGTCTTAAATTATTAAAGAAAAAAATCTCGTTTCTACACTAAAACAGTACTCAAATGCCCATCTGAAAAATGGTGAAGAGCAGAGATGAACTTTTCACTGCTCTGTAGTGAAAAGAAGAAAACAAAAATCTGTAATTGTTAAATAGAAGTATATTTGTTAAAAAGGGATATCTGTTATTCTGAGATTTTTTCTATAATGTTGAGTTGGTATTTGATCATCCTGTTTAAAGAATTGTATTAGCTTTTTTTTTCTTAACCTTTATATATTTTTAGTGAAATAAAAGTTGGCACTCCTATATCATTTCCTCATTTTTCCTTTCTTTTTTTTTTCCTCTCTCTCAACTAAATTTTACAAATCCATGAAGCCTAATTCTAGGCACCACTAGAAACACACACTTTAGATTTAAAATTTGCTCCTCTGAAAACCAAGCAACAGGTTTCTTGGCCCTATTGGCTCAGAGCCACAAACCAGGCAAGAGCCACTGACTGTCACTTTATGGACACGATCCCAGGACCCTGAGATCATGACCTGAGCCAAAAGCAGAGGGTTAACCCACCTAGCGGCCCAGGTACCCCAGTCGTAATGATTCTTAACTCAAAAGAATATTTAATGAATTTTAACTGAAACAATTATAAGCACAATAATTTCTACTTGTCTCCTGTGTTGTGGGAAATACTTCAGCAACCCCAGCATTAGGGAGTTCTAGAACTTAACTGTCACGTTAAGTCATTTTCACTGTTCACTGAGTCATATATTGGTGTGACTGGAACTACTCATTAGTTTAGATCAGAATAGTCATCAGACAAAAATGCGTGATAATAAATGTGAGTTGCTAATCCAGTTTTGAATCACAGGTCTGAATCAACTCCTTCCTATGCATTTTTCTGATCCTTATTTGTTTTGGAACCCCTATGAACATGACTGATTATTCATCCCAGTTACCCATTCCCTCATATTGACTTTCGACTGGAATAGAAAGGGAAGTTATTATTTCTTACATTTTTGAGATGAATAATATTACAGTTCTCTGCAGAGAAATAGATTCAATTCAATTTGATAAACATTTACCAGGCAACTTATAAGAACATGTCAGGGAAGGTAGAACACTGAACAGAGAGTATAATACTGGCTCCGTAACCAAAGGAAGACATTCAGAGAAGGGAGTTTTCAAGGAATGTGTTTTTGTTTTGTTTTTTTTTTTTCCTGGCTCCTTAACGAATAAGTCAAAGCCTTTTGTAAATGTTAAATATCCAGTGATGGTGCTGGAAGATACTTAAATGTAACTATTTCTCACATCTCCACACTAGCCTACCAGGCCAAAGGGGCTGATTAAAATATGTCACGAAAACATATTCTATTTTCAGTCAAGCCCTTAAATAACTTGTGGTTTAACTTATAAGCAATCATCTCCCATCAAATAGATAATTTGAATCTCTATTGCTTTGTTTCTGTTTACTATTTATTGTTTCAATCGAGGCTACTTTCTAATCTATAAGTCAACAAGCCAAACTAAACTGCTTCTCAGAAGATACATGATTTGAGAGGACTTTCTTTATCTGTCTAGATGCGTAAAGAATAGCAACATAAAACATACTTTGCAGAAGACTGAAAAGCTGCAGAGAAGCCCAATTAAAGAACCACTTTAAGAGAATGTGGAGTTGGTGTTTTTCTACTGTAATTTGGAAAGCAACTTGTCTTTTGGATTGATTGATTCATCTGGGAGGGAAGCCTGCCTTTTGGGATCAACAATGTGACTAAGTTAAATTTAACCCCACAAAACATATGGTTATCTTCTACATGCTGGGCCCTATGGTGAACACCAGGGATGTGCCCGTGGACAGACGTGCAGGATTCCTGTCCTGTGGAGTGTACTTTTCAGAAGGAAGGCAGACATTAAAATAATCACAAGTGTGAAGTGTTCTAAAGAGAGAAGCACAAGATACGGGAGCCTGTTGGAAGGACATGTCACATGCTCTCACGTGTGAGGGAAACCCCATGTCAGAATTGTGAATTTTGTTCATTTACTAAAAATGCTGTCAAGGTAGGTACCATCCCAAAGAGAAGACTTCCAGTGTTTACCACTAGACTTCCCATATGCCATCAGCAAAGAGTCAATATAGTGTTTCAGTTCAGGCCTTCTTTGGGGAATCAAACTGGTCTTTTACCCCTCCTTAACCGTTGTCACTCTCCACCCCAGCCAGTGCTTGTAGGCAGGGGACCATTAAAATGGTCCTCACCTGAGTGAGGAACTACTGTAGATAGGAAAACTGCAAATACAAAGCATGAATAAAAGTTTAGTCTTGCCTACTTGGATGGATGTTTTAAAATTGGGGTCAAGGTCAGGGACTGCTGCAACTTGCAATTCTACATTACATTTGTGGGTATGTGGCCAAAACAGTGCAAAAGTGATGGTATTAACAGTAAATCCTGGAGCCAATCTCCATTGTATATTATCTGATCTGGCACCCAACCACTCCCAACCACTCTCCAAAAAATCTAGCACCATATACATTTATTCATTAAACAGATAATTTGTATATACCTATCCTATGCCTCTTACTATGCTGGGTGCTGGGGATAAAATGGATGAAAAGAGAGATATAATCCTGTTATCAAGGTATTTATATTCTAAGAAGAAACCATTGCTACTTGTAGGCTGAATAAAGACCTGGGATGACATAGGGGATTCAAGCATTAGGTTAGTGAAAAAGTTTTGTTAGGTGTTATAAAGTTCCCCTCAAGCCTAAAGATTATATAATTCCATAAAAATAAAATTAAATTGATAATAAGGTAGATATATCTTAGATAATAATTCAGAAGGAGAAAAATGCTTCAGTTTTCCAAAACGACTGCAAATACCCCAGATTTGATTCAGGATGCCTTCTTGTTATTAATACATTCCTTTGCTGTTTTGAAAGTATTACACAAAAATTAAGTCTTGAATTATAGTTTCCTATGGGGAGAAACTAATCTGTCATGTGACTAGTTGCTCTGATTGGCTTATTGTATTTTTTTCGTATGATGAAAGTTTGTTGCATATTTCTGTGCAAATGCATTCTTTCTTTTTTTTTTTAATGTTTTAAATTTATTTTCAGCATAACAGTATTCACTGTTGCATTCTTTCTAATTACTGCTTGACCACCGAAGCTTTTCCCAAAAGAATAAATAAAAATTTATTGCATTAACTCCAGGAAATCACTCTGCTAGTCACTGTGGCGGTATAAGGATGAGAAGTATAAGAAGTATAAGAAATCCAGGGTCCCTTCCCTCAAGGAATTTATAATATTATGGGCAACACCCAGTATTGGGTTGAACAACTTCCTTACAAAATTATATGTGACCAGAATCTCAGAACGTGACTTGGTTTGAATGTGACAGTCTTTGCACATGTCACTAATTAAGATGAAGTCATGCCAGCTTTGGATGGGCCATAATCCAATGGCCAGTGCTCTTATAAGAAAAAACAGAGGTACACACACACATACACACACACACACACGCAGAGTGCAGGTGGAAATGTGAATACAGACAGAGATTAGAATGATTCTGCTATAACCCATGGAACCCCAAGGATTGTTGACAACCACCAGAAGTTGGGAAAAGGTAAGAAAGGATCCTCCCCCAGAGTAATCAGAGAGGGATCAAAGACCTACTGACACCTGGCTTTAGACTTCAAGCCTCTAAAAGCACAAGGTAATAAATCTGTCATTTTAAGCCATCTGAGTTTATGATAATTTGTTATGAAATCCCAAGAAAACTAATAGACAACCCACAGCAATACTTCAAAGCAGAATCTATTTCCATACATAAGAGGTCAGAAAAAGGGAATCCATCCTTGATGAGCAGCAATTGTGCTGTGGCAAGGAATATGCCAGGCACAAAATTCCAACAATCCTGAGAAGTAAACATTTCTCCATGTTGCATGAGAGATAGTATACCTTTATTATTTACTCAGCAAAGAATACTTCCAGGCATTGTTCTCAGGGATGGGGATATAGGTTAAAGAAAGTAAATACGGTCCTCTCCTTAATTGCGCTAAGGACCTAGTTGAGGCTGCAAGAGACACATAATCATCAAGTTAACAGCAAAGTTTCTTTCTTTTAGTGATAAGTGCTAAGGGACAAATCAATGACTGCAGTATGGAGTGATGGAGAGCATACTATAGCTCAGAGAGCAGGCACAACAGACAGAATGGCCAGGAATGGCCCCTCGAAATAAGTCCCTTAAAGCACAAGAGGAGTTGTCATTTTGAAGAGCTCCAGAGGAATGCTCCAGTTAGAAAGAAAGGGAGAGGCAAGGCCCAGAAGAGAGGATAATCTTGGTACACTTTAGAAACAGAAAGATGGCGGGGGTGGCCCAGTGGAGTCAATAAAAGGAAAGAAGCTTTCAATGAAGTGAGAGAATTAGTCAGGAAACAGCTTTGGAAGCCAAGATAAGGAGCTTTTTTTTTTCTTTTTCTTTTTCTTTTTAATGCTATTAATGACCATGTGCAGGAGAATGACGTGATCAGAATGGCATTTCAAAAGATTGTTCTGGCCTCCGTGTTGAGAATGATCTAGGGAAGATCAACCATGATGGAGGAAAGTGGCCGCTGCCTTGGGTTAGAGTCGTGGCTATGAACACTGGTACAGGGGTGTGGGGAGGATGATGCAGGTGGAACTGGCAGCTCTACACTATATAGTTAAAGAGAAAAATCTGATGTGTACCCAGCTGGTTATAATGTTTAAATGTTATGCTTTCCCTCCATGCCTAAGGAAAGCTCTGGGGGGAAAACTGTTTCATAATTCTCAGTTGCTTGAACCACCTAAAACTGTTCTGTTTCTTTATTAATTCACCCAGAGAAGCACCTAACATGCTGTAATGTAACATTCATTATTCATGCTGACAATGGTGTGGTTTAGTACTGAACAATATCATTAGTTCTTGATACATGGGGATAGTCTATTTATTCACACTCGATTCTTTAGGCTTAGGACAAAAATCCCTGTTCTCTATTAAGCCTTCACTAAATTCCTATCTTCCATCTGTTTGGGTTCAATGTGTGTCTTTGAAATGTAAAGTAGCCTGTTTGTGTTTGATAAATGGGAGATGGTAACAATATAAGGAAAAGTAATATTGGTCCATACGTGATTCTTTCCAGCATGCTCGTATTTGGCAGAGTATACTGGCGTAGCAGAATGTAGCCATGGAGGAATGTAGTAGTGCTAAAATGTCTGTTTATTCCTCCTGCTTCCTCTTGGCTTAGTTGACCACATGTTCTGGCTTGGAAGTGCTTACTATGTAAGCCTCCCTGGTCTTTATTCATTTTTCCTTAGTCTCCGTAACTGCACAGGCTTGCTTTTCCTTCCATCCTATTCTATCAAATTACCCTCAAACTCTCAACCTTCCTGCATGCTTGACATCAAGAATAAAGTCCCAGATTTCCTGTCCCATTTATCGATTAGAAATCAAACATGTTGTAACTGTTTCAGTAATTTTCTTAAGACTGTTACTGTTTTTATTAAGTGCTTTGATTATAGAAATATTGGCCTTTGGTTCTACGGTGACTATGTGTTAGCTACCCAAAAAAATAGATTGTGAGCTTCTAGATCTCTAAGTGAAAAATGGATTGTATCATATTTATTTTGCAATTCTCACCACTTCATTCCTTTGGTGTCAACCTGGTATAGTACTGAGCATACAATAAGAATAAAAATAAGTAAGAATATTTATTATTTGGGATTAAATAGTCCTGCGTCCAAATATATACTCATAATGAATGAGACCCTTGGAATCTTGCTTTGTTTTGGTGATTAAAGTTTTGCAGGATATGTGAATACTTTCTCCTCTAGGCTTTGATATTATTAAGAAAATACTAGGGTGGCTGGGTGGTTCTGTCTGTTAAGCACCTGACTCTCGATCTCAGCGTTCTGAGTTTAAGCCCTGCACTGGGCTCCAATTAAAAACAACAACCACCACCATCACCACCACCACCAAAAAGAAACTACTTTAGACATAACTGTGAAATAAACTAATGTTTAAAATATTACTAGACTATTTCAGATCAGCTATCATTAATTACAAATTGTCAGGATTCTCTTTGACCTCAGTCCAATGTCTTAAAAATGTATCATTTAGATTTTAAAAAGAAATTTCACAAGATCAAGAATAATACTATAGACTGCTAATAAGTAAAACCTCTCTTCCGTAAGAGTCAATACATATCCTAACCACAGAGTCATGAAGATGATAGGTTTATATTTAATATGTGACTCTTCTTAAAACTCCTGAATAAAATATAAACAGAGATTGATTCATTTTAAGGGAGCTCCTCATTCTATAATGAAATCATTTGCCTTGCCATTCTGGACATGTAGGGATTATCTGTACTTGATTGTTCATATTAAAATAAAGACTCCCAATTACTTCTTCTTAGCATTTACTCAGTCTTCCCCAAAGCAGAGCAAACCCTGTTTCACTTTCAACTCTTTTCTTAAATAAACAAGACATTTCATTTCCAACACTTACTGCCCTAACCACAGTCCATCAGAGGATGCAGATATTATAGGCAGAGCGTTGAGCTCAAAAGGCTTGACAAAATAATCAGTGCTTAGAGGAAATTGCCAAAAAGAACAGGGGAAATAGGCCATTTTAAATCCTTTCTGACTTACTGAAATACCAGTCTGGAATTGCCGCTGGAGTTCATAGAAAGTCCTTGAAAACTCTGCAATTTAACAACCAACTCTCTGCTTATCCATCAGCAATGACCTTCATTATGGAGTAGCATGATTTCAAGCTCGCTACCTTGCAGGTTAAGCTTATTTCAGGCATGGTTGTCTACAAATTAGACCAACAAACAGAAGACATAATGAAAGCCAATTCCCGAAATGGGCTTCAATAGACATGGAAATCCAGGTCCGGCCTTGGAGAAGAGAAGGTGCGGAGTGTTCCAGATAATGTCTCCCACTTCCATCAATTTTCAATGAAGCCATGGGGAAGCCAGTTTGCAGGAGGGGTTCAGGCTCAAGAGTTACTTTGCTGCAGCCTGTTCTCTTTTCATTTCTTCCTTAGAAGAATTGATACCAGCAGTGAAGGTGAGAGTGACAATGGCCAAAGGCTCTCAGAAATTTTTTCAACATGTTTTCAACAACTTCGATTTCCAATAAGAAAATGCTACTGTAATAAATTTACCAGAATGTGAATAAAAAACTATATTCAACTTTTCAGATGATAATGGTAACAGCCAGGCCTTATTGAACTTCTACAACGGGCCAATCATTCTCTCACTCCCCTTTTTTTTCTTTTAGACATTGCCTACATGTAACACAAACAACATTACTGCAGAGTAAGTACTACCGCTAGCTACTCACCCAAGGGCTCCTATCCTGCAACTGTCCCTTTCAGTTACAAAATCAAATTTTTAGTCTCTCCTGAACCATCATCAATATTCGAGATATTCCAGGGGTATCTGGATGGCTCAGCTGGTTGAGCATCTAACTCTGGATTTTGGCTCGGGTCATGATCTCAGGGTTCTGAGATTGAGCCCTGTGATGGACTCCATGCTCAGAGTCCAGTCTTTTTCAGATTCTCCATCTCCTCCTCCATCTGCCCACCCTCCCAACTCATGTGCTCTTTAAATAAATAAATAAATAAATAAATAAAATCTTTAAAAATTTTTATAATTTCCTATCAAACTATCAATGGTTTCCAAACGATCCATCAAACAAATCAATAACCCCCAAATTGTCAAAAATCTCAAATATCTCACAATTTTGCATTCTGTTCCTGTTGCCATCTATTCTTCTGTCCCCCTCTTTATAACAAAATACTCCAAAGAGTCGTCTATATGCATCATCTGCCTTTGGTTCCCTTACATTCTCTCTTGCATGGTTTTGATCAGGTTTTCAACTTACAAGTCTACCAATTTGCTCTTGTTAAGCCTACTAGATTGCCAACTTGATGCTTATATCTTGGTCATCATCTTACCAAACCCTTTTAGCAACTTCTGAATCAGTAAATAGTTCTTATCTTCTAGAATCACGTTCCTGACTTGGGTGTGGAAACACCAGTCTCTCCTGGTTCCCTGGTCCACTTGCTGCTCCATCCCAGCCTCCAACCCTCTTGTCCTCCTCTCTCAACATTGAAGGGCTGTAGGGCTTAGTTTTGAGGATCTCCTCCCTTCTTTCCAAACGTGTGGCTGGAAATGACACCTATATTATTATGACTGCCACATTCACTCTTCAGTCTGAGTCTAATGCCTAAGTTTCCAATTCCGATCTTTCAGTTCTTATTCAATGTGTCTACTGCATTATCTAGCACACCACTGTCCCAAACTGCCTTTCTACAGCATCCCCCATTTGAGATATTGGCAACACCATCCATCCAGCAGATGAAGCAAAAACAAAACAAAACATAAAATCATCAGAGAAACATTCAGGTGCACATGCCCCTTTGGATCACTACGTTAGTATCTTTAGGGTAAATACCCAGTAGTGCAATAGCTGGGTCATAGGGCAGTTCTATTTTCAACATTTTGAGGAACCTCCATGCTGTTTTCCAGAGTGGTTGCACCAGCTTGCATTCCCACCAACAGTGTAGGAGGGTTCCCCTTTCTCCGCATCCTCGCCAGCATCTGTCATTTCCTGACTTGATGATTTTAGCCATTCTGACTGGTGTGAGGTGATATCTCATTGCGGTTTTGTTTTGTATTTCCCTGATGCTGAGTGATATGGAGCACTTTTTCATGTGTCTGTTGGCCATCTGGATGTCTTCTTTGCAGGCAGAGAAAGACAACTGTCATATGATCTCCCTGATATGCGGAAGTGGTGATGCAACATGGGGGCTTAAGTGGGTAGGAGAAGAATCAATGAAACAAGATGGGATTGGGAGGGAGACAAACCATAAGTGACTCTTAATCTCACAAAACAAACTGAGGGTTGCTGGGGATGGGGGGATGGGAGAAGGGGGGTGGGATTATGGACATTGGGGAGGGTATGTGCTTTGGTGAGTGCTGTGAAGTGTGTAAACCTGGCGATTCACAGACCTGTACCCCTGGGGATAAAAATATATGTTTATAAAAAATAAAAAATTTTTAAAAAATTCAAAGATTAAAAAAAAAAACCATCAGAGAAGATCTTTTTTTGTTCCATTCACATACTATCCACAATCTATAAGCAATATTACTGGGGGCATCCTACATCCAGACTCTATCTCCAAAATCTGACCATTTCTCACCACCTCTCTTGTTAATAGACACATGCATACAAACCACCATTATATCTTAATTGCGTGAATGCAGTCACCTCTTACTTCGCTTCATTGCCCCCACTATTTTTTCTCCCATATAGTTAATTCTCCACTTGTCATCCTAGGTGATACTTCTAAAATACATGTTAGGGATCATTTCTTTCTCCCTATTCAAAACCCACTACCAGCTCTTCAACTTGCTAGAAATAACACCCAACATCTTTACATGGTCTGAAAGGTCCATGCCATAAGGTATCTCCCGCAATTCATTTCCTCCTACCACATTTTGGTTATGTAGAGAGAGTCCTCTAACTGGAACTGAACATAGCTTCTAGAGAGGGTCAGATTGCTTTGTCTAATACAGTTGGAGAAGTTGTTTTGGAGTTGCAAGGAGACTCCATTGTATATTTCCTAAGAAACAAAAGAAGCAATATCTCCCAGAGATACAAAGGTGAAAGTGGCTAGTCATGAACACAAAAGTTCAGAGTTTAGGAAGATACAAGGTATAAGTATGTGGAGGAATAGATAAGTTTAATACTTAATTTTAAATTGTATCACTCAACTATCTGGGTACAGATTTTTAAAAAATCTTCACAAATATCTAGCATATAAAACAAAATGCCTATATATGAAGTCAGAAAAGAGATGCTGTGTCTGTACCAGTGAGCTATTCTCTATGAGTGAACACACAAAGCAGAGAGCTCAGACCTAAGCAATGAGAAAAATGCAATTTCCACCTCTCCCGAAATACTCCAGAGATATTGGGAAGGTCACTCAGTTCCCACTATCCACAAATGAGATTGACTTTGTATCCATTTCTCTTCAAGGTATTGACCTAGTATAATTACCATCATCATCAGCATCATCACATAATGGTACTCGTAATGCAAGTCATGGTGACTTCTGGTGTCCAGAGTTTGAAACTGTAATTTTCTGTTTTGTTAATACTACATCCAAAAAGATTCTAGAAGTTTAAATGTTAGCAAAAAAAGTTCGATTGCTGGTGATTCCATTATAAGTGATTATATTACCTTCATGTAAAAATTTATTTTTTTCACTTTCAAGCATTTCCCTGTGAAATTATTCTAAGATTTTAAGCTGTGATATGATTTTAAAATCATAAATATATAAAAAACAAAAAAGTGAGTTTATGTCTGTAAATGCTACTCTGAATGAAGCATTTATAAATAACATTTTCTAAGAATTTTCTAAGAAACATGTTATAGCTATCTCTACTTCTTTTTTCTAAGCAGAGAAATCAGGGAGAGGGGGAAAGTAAGTGATTAGTCCAAGGCGACTGGACTGCAGGCCTGAGATGTCAACCCAAACTTCATTGTTCTATCAACAATACCTTGACCGCAAAATTTCTAGGAAATGATTATCATCACCAGTTAAGGCTAAAACAGGAACTGCTTGATTCTCTATTCTTATTTGAGCTTTGGATTGGACAAACATCTTTGCATTTAGAGGTACATTTCTCCCTATACGCATTCCTGCTCATTCCCTACCCCCCTTTTCATGACCAAATGCTTCTAAAATAATATTTTAGTTGCCTTCCTAGGCAGAAATGTGATGACTTCTGAAGTTCTGCATTGTTTCATCTGAATAGCACATTATTTACAATGTCCATGAGGCAGCCACAAATGAATACTCTTCTGAGTGCCTTGGACACTGTTGCATTTTCTGAGGATTCCTGAAGGTAGTAATCATCTCCTAAAATGAAACTAGAGGTCAGATCATCAGACCCTGTGCTTATTTGGAGAGTCATAAGAAACGATACATGATTACCTCTGAATTACTGTAGCCATCAATCAGGTTTTTTAAGTGGGAAGGTGCAATTAGCCATAAAGAGCATCATTAATTCAAATGTGTCACAGGAAAGCAAGAAAGTGACCTCTGAACCAGAATGCATGTGAGGAATCCCATATGAAACGGACACACTTAAAACTGCATTATTTTAATGGAGTCAATGGACCTCGCTATGGAACTATAAAAGGTAATTGTTTTTATTCTACACAGACAAGAAGGCACGGACTGAACAGGTCCCTCAAGAATGCAGCAGAGCCTCCTCACCCAGCCCCCTTCACCTCACACCACCACATCTGAGCGTGAAGATTATTTGCTGGCCTCGAAAGGCGTGTGTATTTGAGGAGCCCTTTTTGCCCACTGAGCTTCTGGACCTCTCTTCAGCACATCCCATGGGATAAGAAGAGCAATCTTGGTTGCAACTCATCTTATTATCTAACTATTGTAGGGACACCACAGCCTAAAATAATAATTGCCAAAGGGTTTTAAACCATTGTGATTCTCAATGTTTTTCAGAGAAATAAAGTTGCACTTAATAGGCCTATGAAGAACAATAGGCAATAGACAAAATGTGTTTTCACACACACACAAGCATGCACACACACACCATAGCGTGTTCATAATTTTACACTATTTATTCTAAAGCTGAGACACACAAAAGTAACCGTAGAACATGTCATTATAATTCAGCCAAGCTACTAGCTACTACTCAGTGGTAATTATGCATAAAAACCAAAGGGTATTATTTATGGCTGCTCTGGGATAGATGTATTTATTCTGTACAGTCAGGGTCTCCCCATGGGCAGCTGTTTCATCAGTGTTCATTGAATTTAAAAGGCACTCTCCAGATTTATTTCAGGTGGGGGCCTCCGAACCCAAGGGCCACCTTGATTGAACGGGTCTCAGTGGTCGCTTGTCTCGTCCCCTGAGAAGCTGCTGGCTTTGAGCTTGATTAGGCTCTGATTGATGTGTGCACCTTAAATCAGCTCCCAGGAAGTCCATGAAGAATGAAATGCCACAAAGCTGCATGAGCTCAGATAAATACACACAGTGAAGTCAGCTCTGATGAAGACTCATCTCAGAAGCCCGGTACACACGGATGTTGACCAGTGGGTCAGACCATCCTCGCGGCTGGTTTCTAAATATGCAGTTGGAACATTATCACAAAGTTAGAGACTAGTTCAGGGGTTAGCAGCACTTGGTATGGCTGACCCTGAGTTATATGAGACACAACAATGCCTGCCCCATCTACCGCTCTCAATATGGCTGTAACTCCCAGGCCCTTCCCTTTCTAGTGAGAATTATGTCTTATAGAAAGTTCCTATTGATTGAGTAGTGATTTGGGGCCAAGGACTGAGCTGTGTTTTATATGAAACACCACTGAATTCTCACCATGACATGAAAAACAAATAAGGATTATCACCAGCATTGTTGCAATGAGGAAAATAAAATGAAATAATTTGTCCAAGGTCACGTAACTAGCTATTGGCACAGGAAGCAACTGAATGCAGGTGAGTCTGCCCCAAAGTTTGTGCTCTTACCTGCTGCGTTATATATCCCTTCCCTGTTTATCCTTTGGGTTACTGTTTTGTTCTTTCTTCTTTGGTTTTCATATTCTGATATGGTTTCTTGTCATTTTTTTTTTCCTTTCCCTTTGACCTATTGCTGATTTTCTCCACCCCCTTCTTCCATTAAATATTCTCCTTGAACCAGAGGTCTCAAAAAATAGCTAGGTTAGGTGCTTATTATAGTGATAATACGTTGGAACAAAAGATAAAATCCCTTTTCACCAATGAGTGGTTTGGCTGCTAAATTATATGTTTTCCCTTTCGAATACAAAATGCCCACACCTCGTGTCTCAGAGCATCAGACTCAAACAAGGCATGAGAGAGAAGTCACATTGGCCTGCTGATGTTAGGGTACTTTTTTCCCCAGTTGTGCAAGATATAAAGAAAGATATCCCTAAGAAAATTTAAAATGCAAAAATATTTAGCAGCCCATGAAGAAAATCTTAAAGATATGACCTACAAAGTGCTATTGACGGGATTGTATTAGTCACTTTATTGTTCAGCCTATAAGTTCAAGCAGATTAGGAAGAGAAATAGTTTATAGAAAGTTGTCAAATGCAACTTCCACATCCAGAAGCAAGTGAGTGGGAAATTACTTATCAAGGGAATTGTGATTGCCACCTTTGTTATAAAACAAAACTAAACTAAACTAAGCTTATAGATGAAAGGTGATTAAGAACATAGCACAGGGGCACCTGGGTGCCTCAGTGGGTTAAAGCTTCTGCCGTCGGCACAGGTCATGAGTCCAGGGTTCTGGGATGGAGCCCCGGCATTGGGCTCTCTGCTCAGCAGGGAGCCGGCTTCCTCCTCTCTCTCTGCCTGTCTCTCTGCCTATTTGTGATCTCTGTCATATAAATAAATAAAATCTTAAAAAAAAAAAAAAGAATGTAGCACAGATCATAAACCTTGTACCGACTTTCTTAACTTACGCACATTGCTCAGCCTGCCCAGAGCTGGGCTTTGCATTCACATGCATCCAGATAATTCCACTGCATCCTCAGAATCACTAAAATGATGCAGCTGTGAAAGAAGCAGCACCGTCTATCATATTTCTAATTTATTCCAGGACCACCCTGTTGGCAAAATGGGACTTTTATCTGGGGTGGTGATGGGTGATAGTCAATATGTAACTTCTTAACAAGGAATGATTACACTGTCAGGCTCCAAAGCATTGGACAATATGGACATGGGAGAGACCCCCAAATGTACGAGAATTTCGACAGGCATATTAAAGCAGAGATAATAGCCATATTTGCCTATTGTGACAAGATGGCAAGAGAGATTATAGATGATCCAACTTTGGAACAGTATGATGTATGCCAGGGGAAAAAATGTGAGAGAATAAAATATGTACTTTCATTCAGTCAATCTGTAGAGAATATCTAAATTGGCAAGACTCCATTTTCTCATGTGCTTTTGAGGTTTGCAAAATTGTGAACTCCTGAATTATGTGCCCATGTTTTCTTTGTGCAAACCTTTCAAGTATGCAATGCAATAACTCATATATTAACTGATATGTGTTGAATAATATTTTCCAAAGGAAAACACAGGGCTTGATGTGAGCTCATGCCTGTAGGGACTCCGTGGGCTGCCAAGGAAAGAACATTATCAAGGGATCTTATCAAAAAAAGAAGCAGTGGAACAAGTAACAGCAAAGAGAGAATTAACCCCTTCTAAATGTGAACTAAAAATACACCATCAGGTATAGTGATTAAGAAAAAGAACTTTGGAGTCAAAAGGATCTGATTTTAAACACAGGCTCTTCTTATTACTAGTTGTGTGATCTCAGGCAAATTACTTAATCTCTCTGAGCTTGTGCCGTTGGGTGTATCTTAAAGACCCACATAGTTCTTGCCTCTTAAAGTTGTTGGGATGATTAAAAATCCTCTATTACATTAGTGTTAAATATCTTGCCTAGCAAATATACATGCTTAATATCACTGTTTTATTTCTGCTGTTGATACTTCCAGCCTCCTTCTACCTAAATGTTACACAATTGAAAGTCCAGTCTTTTTCTAATTTACTTCTAGCTTTAAAATCAAAACAAACTTATCCTCTCTTTTCATCTTCATTTAAGTAATTGAAACCTAATTTTTGGAAAGGTTATTTAGAATCCCACATCAAAATGCTTAGCATACTGTGAATAGTAGTTAGAAGACAAAGTCCTGATATTAGCAAAGATCAACTCAGGCATTTTATTTGCATGTACAACACCCAGACTTTAGCTTGCAAGTCTAGTAGTGACCCTTTTCTTTTAATTTTCAAGCTAGTGAAGCTCAAGATTTGGGTATTTCCGTATGCACAAAGGTAAATCAAGGTATCTATTCAATGCTCAAGAATGAGAACGACAAATACATTCTTAATTGTCAACTCCTCTTGAGCATTGATAAGTATTTGGACCAGGAAAAAAAGTAAATGTCACATCATCTTCATCCTGGGCTCTCAATACTTGGCTGCTCAAGCCAATCACCTTGAGACTTTTGAAAAAAATATTGATTCCATAACTAGACTGCCTTTTGTTATACAAGCGTATCACCCCTGAAGTAATAGTAGGAGAAATAGTAATGGCGATGGTGGTTTCAACAGAAAGAATGAATTTGGTGGTCTCAACAGTAAGTGCTTTCTGTATGCCATATGCATTTTTCTAAAAGCTTTCTATGCACTTTCTCAGATCATCTCCACCCCAGTGCATGAGGTCAGCTTATCACAACCAGAAAGGTAAGTCTTGTCAATCAATACAGTAGGGAGTGTCCCAGTAGCTCCAAGTCTTTGGTATAGAAGATAACCTATGGGACATTCTAACATGTATTGTATTCATAGACAAAACAATCCTTATGGCTTATCTTTTTTTTTTAAGGTGGATGTGATTTTTCACACATCTCTAAAATTAGTAAGCATATTCCCATTAATGGTATCATAAAATTACAATTGGCATTTTCTTTTCCCAGAGGTAACAAAAGTAGCAGTGCATCTTACAATGATGGTGTCTTACTTTATTTAAAATATAGTATTAACTGAGTAACATTCTGAAATTTTAAATCAATAACATATTCTACAAACATTTAAGAAGCAGCAAAGTAATTCTGTGCAGGGTGTTATTTAGTCTGTCCACACATAGGATTTGGTGGTGTACGAGTCCAAAAAGTTTCACCATAACTCTGAGCACCCAGAGCTCACAAAATACTGAGAACCATTTATTTAGTAGTTATTTCACCAGACTTTAAGGAATAGGATTCTACACCCATGGTGGCCAATAGTAAGTACTGTTGCCCTGAAACAGTCACTCCCATCTTTGTGTTTTGTTTAGGGAACATTTTAAATGTCATTTCTTAAATCTATGATTTCATGTTCTTTTGTTCTTAAAATGTGCTTGAAGTAGAATTTATGAGCCTAAGGGTGGAGAGAGATGAAATTACCTTCCAGAAAACCCAACAGTCATCACAGCCAGTATTGTCTTAACCTAAATTATTAAAGAGCATATGTCCTGAGTGACTTCATGTTAAAACAAACAAAAAGAACCACCAACAACAAAAACTTTCAATACATAAATAAGACCACTAAAAATACTGGTACCTGAATAAAGAAAAGGTATTGCAAAGTTAATTTTGTCTTTCTAAAATATGTATTTAAATACAGAATTGAAAACAAATTTGTCATAATCCTCTTAACCATAAACGAATGCAAAATTGTAAATAATTTATATTTTCCCCATTGTGAATGAATTAGCTGAAGGAAACTCAGCTTTGGGGACGTGTTTTATAGAAACCAGTTAAGGAGCAATGCTAAATCACCATTTTCTCAATGGCTTTTGAATGGAATAATTCCTTTATGGAACCACTGAGAACTGGAGGGTGCTAAAAACATATTTATATAAATGGACACATAGAAACATGTGTATACTTTATTTTTAATTCAAGAGCAAACCGTTTCAAAGTCCAAATCTTAAACACACACACACACACACACACACAAACACACACTCACACACAATAAAACAACTCTGAAGTTCAGAGAAAGAAGAGGACCTGAAATATATATACAAATAAATATAAATATAAATACATATACATATATATTTATAAATTTTTTGGAGGAGACCCAAGTGAAATTTCAAGATCCTAAAATATCAGATTCAAGTTGCTATTAAAAAACTTGTAAATGTGGGGCGCCTGCATGGCTCAGTGGGTTAAAGCCTCTGCCTTCAGCTCAGGTCATGATCCCAGGGTTCTGGGATTGAGCCCTGTGTCAGGCTCTCTGCTCGACAGGGAGCCTGCTTCCCCCTCTGTCTGTCTCTGCCTGCCTCTCTGCCCACTTGTGATCTGTCTGTCAAATAAATAAATTTTTAAAAAAAATCTCATAAATGTGAGTAGTAGCTGTCAATTACCAGAGGTGCCACTATTCCAGTTTAGAAAAAGGAAGCTAAAAAAAGAAAAGAAAAGAAAAAAGAAAAAGAAAAAGGAAGCTATTATGCGAAAAGGTTGCATAGTCTTTAAGAGCCTTAGATCCAAAATCTGGCTCTACTCTCTACTAGCTGCATGTTTCTGGGAATGTTACTTAACCTCTCTAAGCTATCTATGAAATGTGGGTAACATCACTTGCTCACAGTGTTTTTAGGAGAATCAAATCAAACAGTGCCTTGCAATGTGCTCACCCATATACCTAACATAAAGGAGCCATCATCACTCACTGCCAATCCTGTAATGCTTCAAGAACTGGAGTTTCCTGAGGCTCTAAATGTAGGGAAGTATTTCCAGGACAGCAAGGATCACCTCCCTATGGAACTCAATGATGATTAGGAAAATTTAGGCTTAACAGATGGTAATTCTAGGCCCTACCCCTTGACCTTTGTTCCATACTGGTACCAGACATGGAGGTGTGAAGACAAGCCTCTGGAGAAGAATATTTAGACAGATGGCAACCTCAGTACAAAGCTGAGTTCCTGCTTCATTATTGTCAACTAACCTCGGCGGATGGAGATCTTTCCTTCAGAAGAGAGATTTTAAGACAAACCAGACAAAATGTAAAGACAGCACTCATTTTTCCCCTCTACTTTCTAAACATAAAAACTTTCTCTGCTTTTTAAACTAAAGACCCATTCTCTTCCAAATCTACAGCTTCTGAATCTTTGTGTATCAAATCCTAAATTCCATTATTAAAGGAATTTACTCCAACATCAAAGGAGTAAAACAGTATTCCAAATTTACTGTTCAATACGTAAAATGAACCATACATACACACGAGGCCTTATACCTAATTTTCAATATACTTTTTTTTTTTCTTTTCTTTAAGTAGGCTCCACACACAGGTCCTTGAACTCAGGACCGTAAGACCAAGACTTGAGTTGAGATCATGAAGAGCGAGGCACTTAACCAACTGAGCCACCTAAGTACCCCTGTTCGCAGTATTATTTTTTTAAGATTTTATTTATTTATTTGACAGAGAGAGATCATAAGTAGGCAGAGAGGCAGGCAGAGAGAGAGAGGAGGAAGCAGGCTCTCTGCTCAGCAGGGAGCCTGATGTGGGACTCTATCCCAGGACACTGAGATCATGACCTGAGCCGAAGGCAGTGGCTTAACCCACTGAGCCACCCAGGTGCCCCCTGTTCACAGTATTTTAAAGAACAGAACCATAATAAAATAAATCTGCATTCGTTAAGTAAAATATCAAAGTTATTTCATTTGGTTGAAATTGTATTACTACTATGCTAATAAAATATCATTATGTTCATTAACAATCTGTTGGACACTAATGAGTTATTTGATAAAAGAACAGTAAAATTAAGCTGTTTCTATCTAATAAAAGCAGTTATTCTTAAAAAACAAACACTTGTAAGCATGGGGCTTATTAGAGAGAAAATATGGTTAAGCATTGCTATTTGAGTTTTCCAGAACATGAATTTTTAAAATTTCAGGCCACCTTTCATATAGTATACTACCTCAATTTAAATTTTTTTAAAAATCAACTTTATTTTAATTGGCTTATTAGTGGTCTAAAATATTTAGCCTAACTAATGATAAGAATAGTTACATATTCTGAAAAGAGTTTAATTTTTTTTCCTTTGTGCTTTCTTAATAGCCTGTTGACTTTATCTGTGGTTCAGAATCTATTGTTATGACAAAAAGAATGTAGTTCAAAGCTACTATTGCAAATTCCATTCCCTCCATGAAAAAGAATTACTTCACAAGTGTTATTAAAAATTTTTTTAAAAGGGGGGGAGGGGGTCTTCCTAAGTGCTCATCACTGGTGAGGTATGGAAAAGGCCAAGCAAGATTCGTGAGTCTCCAGGGAAATACAGATCTGTCTTTTTTGATCAATATTCTGGAACTTACCAACCCACTGTTTGATCAGGAGAAAAAAAAAAAAAAAAAGCAGCATTCAGTTTTCAGTTTTTAAGGCAGGGATCTCGGTATCACAATTCTTAGTACAATTCTCCTCCTTCATCAAGGAATCATTTCTGGATCCAGAGGATAAGTCTCAGAACCATAGTCCATGAGTAGGGCATAAGTGGCATCAATATCAAACTACTTTCTCCATCAGAAAACTGGACATCACTCTCCACTAGTTCTCTACTCCCACTTCCGGTATTAAATTAATCACCACTCTTTTCTTGAATCGTCCTTTCAAGTGTCAGTCCCATTTTTGCATTTCTTTCCATTCCCACCGCCGCTACCATAGCTGATGCTATGGCCATTCCATTGTATTTATGTACAGCCACCTAACTGGTTTCTGAACATCTAGACAAGCTCATGCTTCAAACCATTTTCTACTCAGCAGTCAGAATGATTTTTTTTTAAGAGTTTATTTATTTGACAGAGATCACAAGTAGGCAGAGAGGCAGAGAGAGAGAGAGAGAGGAAGGGAAGCAGGCTCCCCGCTGAGCGGAGAGCCCGATGCGGGGCTCGAGCCTGGGACCCTAAGATCATGACCTGAGCCAAAGGCAGAGGCTTATAATCCACTGAGCCACCCAGGCACCGCCAGAATGATGTTTTTTAATGCAAATGTGGTTCAGCTAGTGCCCCTCTCCCCCAAGCCTAGAATGTTCAACGGTGCCCATCAACTGGTGCTCAACGTTTCTACCTTATCCTAATACCTTGTACATCTACTTCATCTTTATCAGAATGTCAATTAATGTAGTGCATGCTCAATGATCATTTCAATGAATACCTTCTTAGGGCTTTAACTGTTACACCAGATCATCTGATTTCAAATGCTGTCTGAACTGTATGCAAGTGTTTGTTTTTGTTTTTGTTTTTTTAATCCAAGGATTTGTTTAATTCCTGTAAAACTCAGTTTTCTCATTACAAAACAAGGAGAGTAAGTCCTAATACATAACTGATTACTGAAATTAAGTATTATAGTTTTGGCAAAATTCTTAGTGCCTGACACATGGAAAATTGTCAATAAATATTAGCTATCTAATATGAGGCTATAAGTTGCATAGGCACATTTGATCTCCTGTTCGCATCAATGAACAGGTCAGTGAAATGACTTATTTATAGGTAGCTCTACTCAGTTGTCAGAAGGATTCAGTTGCCAAGAATAGAATTCATGCTAGCCAGTTTAAGCAGAAATAAGTTATTACAGGGTGATAAAAGGCTTATGGGATCATTGAAAAGTACAAAACAGAGACATGCTCGGGGCGCCTGGGTGGCTCAGTGGGTTAAACCTCTGCCTTTGGCTCAGGCCATGATCTCAGGGTCCTGGGATGGAGCCCTGCATCAAGCTTTCTGCTCAGTGGGGAGCCTGCTTCCCCACCCCCACCCCACTCCCACCTGCTGCTCTGCCTACTTGTGATTTCTCTCCTTCTGTCAAATAAATAAAATAAAATCTTTTTAAAAAGAAGAGAGAGAGACACACTCTCATGCTTTAAGAAATGATTCCTAAAGCTAGAACACAGCATCTAGACTCCAGGAAGTTTCTGAATCCCTGATCATCGAGATGCTGCTTGTGAAATGAGGAAGGTCCTAGGACAGCTGCTCACTCCCAAACTAGACCATCACTGCCATCATTGCCTGCCTCTGATGTTGAGAAGATCCCATGATCCTCCAACAGCCACAGCCAGGGAAGCTGCCCAAATTCAACAAGCAGGGGCTAATGTGGACACATTTCAGCCCACATCCACGACCTGAACCCTCCATGCCTACCAAGCCATGGATCCCACGATGGGACCGAGGTCTCCCTCTTGCCTTACACACCTCACAGCCAAAATCTAAATCACATCCAGGAATATGAAGAGAGCGGTATAAAATCAGATATCCCAAAGGAGAGCTGGGGATTTTTTATTAGAGGAGAGGGTAAGTGCATTTGAGTGGTAAAGGGATCCATCGGTGAATCCATATAGAAATCAAAGGCCTGGGTGGGTAGCTAAATGCTGCATGGTCTCCAATAATAATTCTTTCTTTCTATAGTAATGAAATCTTCATTTTTTTTTTAAAGTGGGATATATGGCTTCCTGGAAGAGAACAAAAACAAAAACAAACAAAAACCACCTCACCCTGTCTTTTTAGCTACGATCCAATGTGTTGCATGTAGTCATGAATCTAAGATCATAATATAATGTAAGAAAAATGAATGTGCAGCTTTTAGGCAATATTCTGAAATCGAAGGGATTTTTACTCCTTTCCTGCTGGCAAGAATGTGTGTGAAGTGATAAGCCATCTCCAACCATGTGTGGATGGCAGTATTCTAGGAAAAGATGGAATAAGATAGGCAGAACCTGGGTCTCTAACATCACTAACCCGACCCTGCCTGGCTAAACCACTACGGGAGATCAAACACAGACTTCTATTAAGTTACTGTTATTTGGAATTTGTAGTGCAACAGCTCAACATTTACCCTCCCTAATAAGGTTGACGGTGTACCAGCAGCACTCTAGTAGATGTACTTCAAAATATTCAGGATATTTCAGACATCCATATGGTTCACCTATACCAAAATCTTTGCCTCTTTCTTTAACATTCTGGTTTGCTAACAGATTTGTCTCTAAACTGACTACAGTTCCGACTTCTGATTGGAAGTGTCTGGGAGCTTGTGAAACAACTTATTTTGAGACTATGTCTGTTCCCTCACATACCAGTTGTGAATTCCTAGCATTGACTTTCCACACTATTGAACTCTGCCTCTCTTCTATCTTGCTTAGTAATTGGAGAGCATTTGAAGTAATTATTCGTCCTGCCATTTGCCATCGTCTCCAACTTAAGCGATAATGCTTCTCTATTACCCGTGTTCCCTTGGGTTAGCAAGGAGCTTTATAGGAATAACTGAAGGAGAAGACAGAACAAGCCATAAGTAATCTTAGGCGATAGGTAAATTTGTCTAATTCTAATAGCAAACTCATTGGGACTTCAATAATTATGCCTTTATAACGGAGAACAGAGACTGTAAGTAATAAAGATAGTAATCTGGCTTCTACATTCTGCCTTTGCCTTATTTCTCAATTGGCTCTGAAACAGGTTAGAGGGAGAAGAGATAATTATTTAATCATTCAAAGGCACTAATAACCTTCTCCTCTCTTGTATCTCTATTCTATCTTTGCTTTTCTCTCTCACAATCTCACACCCACTCCATTTCAGGCCACCCACCTCTAAACTTACCCTCCTTTTTTCTTTTTTAATTTTGTATTTTATAAACATATAATAATTTTTATCCCCTGGGGTACAGGTCTGTGCCTATCCTCCTTTTCAATGCCCTGGAGGTTTGCCATTGCATTGCCTAGAGCTTCTGGGTCTGGCAGGGGGTTGGGGGGATGGCATGCTTGGGAAGTGTGGTGATCCCTGAACCAAGGTGTGTGGGGATCCCTAAGACCATCCCTAGTTCTGATGATTTGCTACGAGGACTTGTGGGACTCAGTATATAGTCATACTCATGGCTATAATTTATTACAGGGAAAGGGTACAGAGCAAAATCGCCAAGGGAAAAGATGAATAGGACCAAGTCCAAGGGGAATGGGGGCAATTTCCAAGTGTCCTCTTCTAGGGGATTCACACAGTATATGTGCTTCAATCCTTTAGCAATAAATTCTGACAATGCTTGTGAATTGCTGTCCACCAAGGAAGATCATTACAGCCTCAGTGTTCAGGGTTTTTATGGGGGACTGATCACTTAGGCACCCTCTACTAAAATTCCAGACTCTAAGAAAGGAGGTGTTCAGCATAATCCACATTATTTGTACAAACAGTTTTGGCACAGTGACACACTCTTCACCATTCTGAGAATGGTGGAAATTCTCCTGAAATCTAAGTTTAGGTGATAGGGAAGGGTTAACTTCACAAGTAAGACTTTCTGAAGATAGTTCTCAATTCTGTTAACACTTCTCTACACACAGAAGTTCAATAGTCTAGAGAGACACTTTTTTTTTAGAGAGAGAACTTTAAAAGTCCTTGATCATAATTATGTAAGGACCATTTAATGGCCCTAGGACAGTGTTCGGCATGCCTAGAAAAACAAAGAAATTGAGAGACGTCATTTCATTATCTAAAAGGAAAAAGTTGATAACATAGGAAGCAGAAGACCATAGAAAGAAACAATTATTTATATATTGAATTTACCTTCATTACCCTCATAATCTGATTATAATTACATTTACTTCATCAATTATTGAAAATCTCCATGAATTTAAATCGCTGTGCCTTTATGCATCTTATTATGTTCCTGGATACTCATAGGATACTATCTTTAATTTTTTCCTTTATATAGCTTCCATGAGGAAGTAATGAATTCTCAAAAAAAAGAAAAAAGAGTTTTCATTTGTAGTCCATTCCCATAAGCTAACTAGTTGCATGATCTGGAATAAGAATAACAACTACTTATTCATTATTGTGTGTGCCTTAGAAATATTATTTATTTTCTTTTCTAGAGAAACCCTATCTGATATATATTTTATTCTTCTGTCAATACAAACAAATAAAATAGAGGACCAGAGAAGTAATTTGGCTAAGCTCACCCAACAAGTAAATATCAAAGCAATGAGTTGACTCAGGTCTGAGTCTAAAGCCAATTGCTAAATAATTCTGATGTTTCTTCATTTAAAAGTAGAGCAATGATGCCTATTTCTTGTGGGGTTTTCACCTCTTCAAGAGGTTTTCACCCCTTCATCCTCTTCAGGAGGGTGAAGAGTTTACAGGGATTGGAGGCATTAAGATTATCTTCACGTTTAAAATTTGGTTCAAATGAGTAATGTATGGAATTGTTAAATCATTATATTGTACATCTGAAAGGAATATAACACTGTGTGTTAACTATACGGAAAGAAAGAAAGAGAAAAAAAAAAAGAAAGAAAAAGAAAGGAAGAAAGAAAGAAAGGGAGGGAGGGAGGGAAGGAAGAAGGAAGAAAGAGAAAAAGGGAAATTTGGTTCAAGAACCAAGCTCCCAAGTTGATAATTTGAGGAGGAAAAAAATAAATAAATAAACAGTAACTTTGAAGAGGGCACTGGTAATTTATTCTTCATTTCCCCCCAAAGTCTAAAAAATGTAATAACTTAAATAGGTCAAAGGAAAATGAGAAAGAAAAAAAAAAAACAAAAAACAAATGTAACTACTTCTCAGTCCTGAAGGAGACAGCCTGCCAATGGGAGACCATCTCAATACTACGAGCATCTGTTTGAAGGTTCCATTAGCACGTTACATTTCCAGGTAATAAACCAACTTCTTTTGATCTCTTTTGGTTTTTTTTAAAGAATGAAAATATAGAAAACTCTTTTAAAGATTCGTGCTATTCCCAAGCTAATTGTTACAATCTGGCGACCTACCAAAAACAATCTCACACACACATGCATCTTTGAAAGCAGTTCTACAACTGCCTCTTGTACAAGAATCCATATGCTGGGGACTTCTGAGTGGCTCAGTCAGTTAAGCGTCTGCTTACAGCTCAGGTCATGATCTCAGGGTCCTGGGATCGAGCCCCGCATTGGGCTCTCTGCTCAGCAGGGAGTCTGTTTCTCTCTCACACACACTCTCTCTTCCAAATAAATAAAATCTTCTTAAAAAAAAAAAAAAAGACTCCATATACTGAACGTGAAATCCCACATTTCTGTTAGGATTTAATACCATCTCAGAAAATGGCGTTGGTACCCCAGGAAATGAAGGAGGATCTCAGAAGGGAAGGGGTGGGGGAAGGGGGTAACAAGGCGATGGGTGTTAAGGAAGGCATGTGTTGTGATGTGCACTGGGTGTTATATGCAAATAACGAATCATTGAACACTACATGAAAAACTAATGATGATAAAACTAATGATGAAAAACTAATGATGATACAGTGGCTAACTGAACATAATAAAAAAAAATACCATAATGAAAATTAAAAAGTAAACACCTGAAAAATGAGACAAAGCAATGATATCTTTACTATAGAAATATGATTTTCCAAATCTTAAAGATTTATTCCAAAGAGTAATGCGCAAAGAATATAGAAGACAATTTTTAAATTCAACTCATAAATTTCTAACAAATGTATGAAAATATATTAGTTAAATAAATGCTTATTAAATACAAAAAAAAAAAAATAGCCTTGGAATCCACAGAGATAAGGAATAAAACTACAGCCTAGACCCAGTCAGTCTATACGTTATGTGGCTTCTTGTTCACTTGCTATACACAAGAATTTAAATATATGGGTTTGTAGGTTTATATTCTATTAAGTGGCATTTGGTAATTATGGAGCTAAAAACAAGTAATTCCTTCAAATGGCCACTTGGTCAGTAGCCAAAAGTAAACAATCAAGAAAAATAAAGCAAGAAGATAGCTCTTCAAAGTACCAATTATTGTCACGGTAGCAATGATGCTTCCACAAAATCCATCATTACTCCAGTTAATGACTGGTGAGTAGGAGTACAGATGACTTTTGCCTTGGTCCAGAAAACTCAGGACATTAACTGAGGAACTGACCATTAATCCCAGGTAATGCAAAGGCCAGTTTTCAGAGGATCATTGCTCAAGCAATCTTCTATTCAAACATCAGCGCAGTTCAGATTGTGAAATCTATAATGATTTAAAAATATTGGTGCATTTTTACAAAGAAGCTTGGTTTGGAGTCAGTAGATTCGATGTTCCTTTTCGTAATAGAGCCTCTAATATCCCAAAGTGTACACCTGACACATAACTTACAAAGATTGAGTCATAGATTTTTAGCTATTTCTTGTAAACTACAATGCCTTATCCATCCACCATCTGAATTGACTGTAAATTATGTTAAAACAATAGGTGTTCTGTCAAAGTCACTAAGGATATTGAAAGAAATTAAATATGTCTAATTTTTAGAAATATGAATTATGCAATAAACTATGCATTTGTAAGAGATCCCTAGAAATATAAATATTATACTAGTAGATACAAATATTTGTAATTAGTATGATGATTGGGCAGAAAATTTAATAGCAAGAATGGATTATTCAATTCCTGACAAAGATTTTTTCATGGACAGGTTAAATGTCCGACAATAGGAGATATTCTGCTACCTTTATTTAAGGGAATCGTAATTAGCTATTAAAGAACACTGTGGGGCACCTGGGTGGCTCAGTCGGTTCAGTGTCTGCCTTTGGCTCAGGTTATGATCCCAGGCTCCTAGGATCAAGCCCAGCATCAGCTCTCTGCTCAGCAGGAATCCTGTTTCTCCCTCTGTCTACCATTCTACTTGTGCTCTCTCTGTCAAATAAATAAATAAAATCCTTTAAAAAAATGATATTGCAAATGTAGGCTAACTGGTTTGGGAAGAGATCTGTAATTTATTGTTAAGGCAGAATCCAGTGTAAGAAGAACATGCATAATAGGATTTCTATAGGGAGACCTATAAATACAAAGAGTATGCATGATATGAAAAGGGGAGAGAAGGAATGAGGGGAAGATAAGGAAGAGTGATGAAAGGGGAGGGGAGAAAGAGCGAGGGAGAGAGGGAGCGCATCTGGAGGAATTATACATCAAGGTGTATACATCTTGCAGTGATCATCATGTCTGGGGGAGGGAATTATGTGTTCTATTGTATTGCTTACCTCTTTCTAATTTTTTTTTTATAATGAGTGTGTCCTGCCCTCTTAAATTTGATAAGCACACAAACATATTTTTAGCCTCAAAAATTCTACATCCTTGGCACTTGTCAAACCATAAATGAGGAATATCACATCTCTGACAGCTCCAGACAAGCTTAACCAAGTAAACTTCTCTAGCACTGACCATGGCAGTCATTCTGCCCTGGATATCTGCCATTGAGTAGTAAACATGTTAATCACTAACGCTGTGGTGCAAGAAGGAATAAACCATGGGTGGTTATCTGTCGGTGAGGATCCTTTAGTGATGGTGAAACTGAGAGGACACACTGGTCAGTCTTCCAGATCAGGAGAACCAACAGTATTAATACATGGGCAGTAGGTGTAGGTTAGCCCTATGGATGTTCCATTACCCCTAAATGGAAGACAGGGCTGCCTAAGAATGCCCCTCTGGCATTAATAAGGAGAATCACTCACATCATGGGTTAACTACCAATAATACACCACGCAGGGTTAAACGATTTACCTCATGACACCAAGCAAGGGAAGGGCAGATAGAATTCAAATCCAAGAATGTCTAATACTAAAACTCTTATTCTTCACATTCTTTTGGAATGAAAAGTGAAATGCCTTAGAGACGTCTCTACAAGCTACACCTCCTTTACAGACAAAACAGAACAGGTCTTACACCATTCCCAATAAATGACAGTGTATGTTGGCTACTCTTTGAGGAAAACTTGGGGAAAAGTCTAGATGCCCTACAATAAGAATGTAATAAACAGAACCATTCATAGAAAGAGAGCTCATGTAGCCATTAAAATGGCTAGTTTTTATTACTAGCAGTTAACTCTCTTTTTGAACACGAACCTGGTTCCAGACATGTCCTAAGCACTTTCCATGTATTACCTCTTTTAAATTTCGCAGAGGTCCTGTAAGTTAGATTCATTCATTCATGAGCCTTAATCTACAGATGGATTTAGTAATGCACCCAAGTTCTCAGAGTTGAAAGAGCTAGAGTTTAAACCAAGAAGTAATAAACGAGTGGTTTACCAATGTTGCCTATAAAGTATTATCACAACTTCATTAAATGCATAGAATGAAGACTAGGATAAATTATGCAAGCATAATTATAATAAAAGCATAATTAAAATAAATTTTAAATATTATCTCCATGTTCAATTCTTTCAATTATTTTCTCTTTTTCTACAAAGAAAATGTACTTACTGTTCGGTTAAATCTTATAAATATTTGCAGTATCAGAATATGTGGGTATTGCTATTTTTGTATGGTTTAACCCAACTTTGATGAAGATCTTTTATTTTCAAGCACATATTTATATGATATGTATAGTTGTATATACACATATATGTGGCCAATATATATTCTCACACACATTTAACACAGATACACACATAGGTCTATTTATGGACACATTTATCGTATGTGCACAATAAATTGTATGTATTATACATACATTTCAGAGCTCGCTCAAAGGCTGTTCTGTTATTCTAGAGGCATGAGCTATTCAAGAATAAAGCAGCCCATAAGAGAGTCAGCCTTCTACCCCCCGTTACTATTATTTATTCTCTATTAATTCCCCACAATGCCTAGTGAGTGCTTTGTGCCAGAGATACTCAATCACTGCCACACATTGAAAGGGCTGAAAATGGCACTACTCATTGTAGTCAACACTCAACAAATGTGTATAGTGTGAATGATCTGCATCTCATCTGGGCTAATTGATAGTGTGGCCTCTTTGAATCCAGAGAGCGTAATCTTGGCCATTCTCTTGAGCCAATGAGCTCTGGGATTCATGGGGGCTAACGGCTGAAAGACAAAAGAGAACAATGCAATTGCCTGTAATCCATTCATTTGGACAATGCTGAATTACTCCCCAAGTTTGTAGTCAAGAGTGCTGTCCGGGGTTTTTATGCATAGCTCAGACCGTACAATATCCTGCTGTTTAGTCTAACTATAAAATTATTGAACATGCTGACAGCCAGACCTGTAATTAGGACAGCAGTGGATCAGAGCAGATCAGAATGATGCTTATTGAGATGCCTCATGGCATGTGCTTGCAATGATGAAATGCATTTTTTATTAACATGAAAATAACTTCAAAGATGTTCTTTTAATTCTAGAATAGAGAAGGATAAGTAGCAGCGTGCCTGGAGTTCTTTGTGAAATTTTGATACACGTACCAGTTACTAATGTATAGAAAGTATTTCATCACTTTCTAGAATCTGCTATGTGCCTGAATAAACAGTTATTAGTAGTAATATTATGTTTCTGTGAAATATATACACAACCATAGGGGTAATTTTTTTGATAACAGTGATTATCATTTATTCATGCAAGTGCCTCTGGAGTGTGTAATACCAGTTCTGCAAAACTACTTCATCTCAATCAAACTCTGAAAATCTCTGTGCTTCAATCATTTGCCCATTCATCTTTCACAGGAAGGAGAAGATAATTAAGAGATTTGTCCCAAACTCATATAGGTAGCCGAGGGTAGATCTAATACCTGCACTGATTTTTCCTCACCAGCAACAAGCCTGATTGTCACTCTGAGAGCCAATACTTGACGACTGTATTTGGAAAATGAGTCCAACTTACAGCAGTAACTTGTGAGCCGAACACAATGCCATCCCATGTATGGTAGGAGCATAGCAACTATTCAATGATTAATTGCCTTAAATACTTACTATCTTTGAGGCTGTTCTTTTTATTTTTTGTCTCTTTTTTTTTTTCTTTTCCCCTATCTTCTCTACTCTAAATACCTGGAGGTAGAATGTGTGTACTACTTGCTTTTTATTGCGGCTTTTGGACTGTTTCTCTGTTTCATCTATTTCGTCTCCTGAAAACACCAAGTCCTTTGAATGGCACATCCCAGGACTACATTGTCCACAAATGCTTCTCGACTGCATACACCGCATTTTCCCCTAGAGCACTCTCTTGATGGCATCTTGCCGCTTCCATTCTGACACCGCTATGGCAATTTTACTGCAAGCATCGGTGAGATATTTTAAAACTACATTCGATCATGTTCCTCTTATGTTCCAACCATGTAGTGATTTTCTACTACCTTCAGGAAAAAGAATTTTTTTTGTTTTGTTTTATTTGAAAAGCCGGAATACCAGACCTTATTCTCTCTTCCTTCTATTTCACACAACAAATCATGGAACACTACATCAAAGACTCAGGGTGTACTGTATGGTGACTAACATATGAAACATAATAATAATAATAATCTATTCGTCTTCATTCCATATAAACCACTTTCCCATAACAAGTTACTTTGTACTTTCTGTTAGCCCTAGCTGGAATATCTGTCCTAGAACTTGGCCTTATTGACTCCCTCATTTCATTCTGTTTCCTGCTCAAATGTCACCTACGCAGCTAGTTCTTCATAGTACTTGCAGTACTAATCACTACTTCACTATGTACTTTTTTCTCTTTATTTTCTGTCTTTTCCATTAAAATATAGTCTATAAGAGATCAAAGTAGTTACCCCTCTGTTCAAAGGTCCATTCCTCTGACCTAAAATGGAAATAAGCACATACATTTAGTAAATTTTTATGTATTGAATAAATAACTTTCTTAAAATAGGGCAGAAACAATCAGAGCTTGTTACAAGTGGCTCCCACATCTAATTCAGAGCCTAAAGGTTACATTTCATAGCCTTAAAACACAACTTTGACCTTTCTCTGGTATGTTCCAAGTCCATTAAGAAATTTCATATTTCCTTTTCATCACATTTTTGAGCAGAAAAATGGGGGTTACTTAATTCCTATTGCTTATGTTTGCCTAAAGCAGAAAGTATTTTATAAATGGGAAGGAACAAATCCAAGGTCTTCTTCACCAGAACTCTTCTCTCTGGAAGCAGAAATGAAGAGACTGGGAAAAGGAATGTGGCCCCTGCAGCCCAGTGAGCTCAGGTTTCACTCATAGGGACCTCCCCTTTTCTTAAAAAGTTCATCTGAGATTTTCTCTCCTACAGAAGTAGAGTCTATGTCCAGACCTGGAGTAGAAGCAGGAGTTGGATTAGAAGGTTCAAGAGAAAAATGTGATCCATCTCTGACAGACTAATAAAGTCTTTTTAATTCAAGGGTATGCGGGTTTGCATCAGGAAATCAGATTTTGGTGGCAGGTCAAGACAGAGTCGCCAAATAAGTTATATTTTTGAGAAAGCTGATATTTACATTTCTACCTGTCTGATTCCTGTGTTAGAATAAAGAGAGGGCAATGATTAATTTTTACTCCTAAAACTCAAACACACTGATCTTAACTCCCTCTGTGCTAAATTGTTTCTCACTCTGAAGACAGTCACTCACTCACTCACTTTTTAATGAAAGCCTACTAAGTATAGCACCCTCCATGAAATATTTGGGATAAAAAGATACAGTATTGACCTCAAGGAATTAATAATTCTACTAGTCCCTAAAATCAGCTCTAATTCGCATTGACCCTATGATACATCTAGGGGCATACTCTTTGAATAAATATGCAAAGCACAGGACTTTTTTTTTTTTTCCCCCAAATTAGATGATTTATATTCTTTGCCATCTTGTGGTCCTTCACCTTATTACCCCAGGCCTTTTAAGTCAAAGATGATAATGTGATTCAACACCATTAAATCTTGATATTGTCCTTCCCTTTCAAAGGAAAAAAAAAAAAGTACCCATGTAACAAATAAGCATGAAGTAATCCAGAAGCAGATACAAAGATCACTTCAGAGCCATTAATCCCATCAGAGAAGCCAGGAGGGAGTCATCAGTCAGACTTTAATCAGCACCAATGGATGGGAGGAAAAACGAAGATCATTCTGGGGTAATCTTCAAGACTATATGCTTTTTCCCCCCAAGATCATTTGTGTCATCAGCAGCAATTGAGTCAGTAGTCTATTGCGTTTATAATGAATACTTTTTAAGAGAAACAAAAAAAAAGAAGACAGGGAGGAAGGAAAGGAAGACCGGGGTGGGGGGGGAGACTAAGGAAGGGAAATAGAGTACTTATTACCTGTCCAGTCCTTCTAATTTTATATCCTTAAAAGTGCTTTGTGCATCTCTGACCTAGTCCACTCCCTCATTGCTTCCTTGTATCCTTGACAATGCATCCTCCACTTCTTCAAACATCCCTCCCTGTGATGAACTACTAGCATGGTCTTGGTTTTCCCAACACTTCTGAAAGCAAAGAAGGCTTTAGAAGTGAGGAGGAGGCCAAAATTAGGGTGAACCTTGCTTCAGGGTGCACAAGCAAACCCACATGGGGCTGCTTCTCTGCTTTCTCCCCTTCCCTCCAATTCCAAGTCTTCAATGTGCAGTGATCCCAGCCATAAATTCCCATGATTTCCTAATTTGAGTACTAAGCCCATCAGGCTGATAACACCAAACATCCAAACCACAGGCTCCATAGGAGGAATCATCTATCAGAACTCAAAGTTCTCCATAAATTTCTCTAACAAAGTTTTCCTTCAAGCATACCATATTATTCTTTTCCCAGTGATTTTCGGGCTTTTTAGACATGTCTTGCCTCATCACATCTAGGAAGGGGGGAAAGCAGCCGCAATCCTACTCGGGGAACACATGCATGAGTGTCTTGACCCCTCTATGCTTTCTGTGCCTTCTGCAGTTCTGTGAGAAGTTCTGCCCCTGGCTTGGCCATTGAACACCTGCCCTGTCCATTAGGAAGAAAGCAATATGCCTCGATGGGTAGGAATTTAGGACTTGCCTTGTTTCTAAGCCACCTATCCTTTCATACCCATCCCATTTTCATACTTTGAAGATTACATGGGGAGTTAGAATAAGACTCCCTGGAAATTGTGTCATGCTCCATCAAATGCATTGCTCTTGCTGTTTCCCAGGTGATTTTCACCTGGAACACATCATTCTTCTGCATAAAATCTTTCAATGGCTTCCCTTTGTTCTTTGCATAGAATCAAACCCTTTGCTTTGGCCTACCAAGCTGCAGACTCCTATACTCTTCCCCTAGTCCGCCTCCCCTTCCCCATAACACTCACAAATAAAACAGTCTGAATTTTTGTCCCCTAGTGACCTAAGAAAGTAGATTTAATCAAAGAACTGGTATTGCTGTTAAGCCCTGACAGCAATACCTACAAATTAATTTTACAGACCAAATTCCTCTTCATTGAACAGATAATTTGGGCATTACTCTAAACTTTCTCCCTTACGGACAGAAGAAATATTCATTACTATCATTAAGGTTGAATCCAAATCACTTGGAATATCAAGTATTTATTCTATTTATTGCACTGTATCCTTTGCGGGTAATACATAAATTAATTCATCCCTAGAACCTGTGTTTTTTCCAGTCCATTCCAAGTGTTCTTGTCTTGTGGCTTAATGTCTGCAGAAGGGTAGCTTTTTTAAAAGAAGAATAATGAAATAGCTCACATGGAGGTTTATTTTTTAGTTTGTTTGTTTTTTACTTAATTAAAAAATAATGAATTTCTGATGGCAGGCATAAACTCTTATAGAAATACACCCCAATGAACCACAGGACTTTGGGCTAAAATACCGCTTTTGGAGTCATTGAAAAAAATCATAATGCAGAGCATGAAAGTAGAGCTGCCTACTTGCAATTTTTGAGAAATGGTTGCTTTGGTTGCTGTAATAGTAAATGATCTCTGAAATAAGCTACTATATTTGGATTATTCATCTCATTTCTCTCTTCCTCTCACATTTTTAGATTGCATGCAACACTCTGACCAAAGGGCAGAGGAAATGCACTGGATTTAAACAACTCCATGCTCATTTTCAAAGTCTTTAATACAAAGGTGAGATAATTGTTCTGCCACATAACTTAAGGCCTAGGAAAAAAGAATGCTAATGTATCTAAACCTGGATGCTTGATGCATGAAGCTTGAGTAATAAGAAAATTCAGAGTGTGTTAAAACAAAGATACTGATGACTTGCCAAATATAACCAGAATTCTTCAGAATTCTATTCAGTACCTGAATGCTAATGTAAAAGCAAGCCATTCATATCAAAGGTAAGTCATTAAAGAATATATAATACTTTATAACAATGATGTTTCTGAAAGTCAAAGATAAAGCATCATTTTAAATATGTACCACCCACAACCTTGTCTGGATTACAAATTCCTTGAGAACATGCCCATCCTTTACATTTGTTTTGTTCTTTTATTACACTACTTGGCGCATAGGAATTAATTAGAAAAAATATTGTTTTTCCTACTACAATAGTCTCCCTTTATCCTGGGGATATGCTCCAAGACCCCCAGTTGAATGCTTGAAACTGTAGATGCCACCAAAACCCTATATCTATATCTATATATCGATATCTATCTATCTATCTATATATGATGTTTTGATGGTCTGATACATACATACCTATGATAAGGTTTAACTTAACAAGTTAGGTATAGTAAAAGACTAACAACAACTCATAACAAAAATAGCATAATTATAATATATTGTAATAAAAGTTATACGAAAGTGGTCTCTCTCTCTCTTTCAAAATACCTTACTGTACTGTGCTCACACTTCTTGTGATGATGTGAGGAGATGAAATGGCTACATCTTAAGATAAAGTAATGTGAATGACGTAAGCATTGTAACATAGCATTAGGCTACTACTGGCTCTCTGATGATAGGTCAGAATGAGGATCATTTGCTTCCAGACCACGGTTGACTGCAGGTAACTGAAACTGTGGAAAGCAAAAGCTCAGCTAAGGGCAAGACTACTATACTGGTAAAGACATACTATACCAACAATGAATCTTAGCATAAGAAGATATCCTAGAAAAAAATCAGCACTAATTTCACCTCTACAGACACAGAAACTATGAGTAGCTCTTCACTTTGTCAAAGTCAAATACTATTCTATCATAAACCAGGGACCAGAGTCAGAGTTGCCCATCTCTCGATCCTGTCCTCTTTCTAATGCAGTGTATAGAATCTCATCAGCATCTATTAAATAATTGCATTGGGTAGTCATAATGTCATCTTGTGTAATGTGACTATTACAGCTTCAACAAACATATTTTGAATCTGTACAATGTGCCAGCTGCTATGGATACAGAAACGAGTAAGAGAAACTTCCCTCTCTAAAAAGCTTACAGTCTGGTAGAGGTGATAAGCATTGCCTAAGGGATAAACCAATGTTTCTTAAAATAGCATTAAAAAAAATAGCCAAAACAATCTTTAAAAAGAACATAGTTGGAGGACTTTTAAAACTTACTACAAAGCTATGGTCATCAAGACAGTGTAGTACTTGCTTAAGGATAGACATAGATCAATGGCAAAGAATCAAGTGTTCTGAAATAAACTTTTACATTATGGCCAACTGATATTTGAGAAAGGTGCTAAAGCAATTTAATAGAGGAATAATAGTTTTTACCACAAATGATACGGTACAAATTAGATATCCACATTCAAAAGATGAATTTAGACCCTTATTCAAACTACATAAAAAAATTAGGTAAAAATGGATCCTAGAGATAAATATAAGTCCTAAAACCCTAAGACTCTTTGAAGAAAATAGGAGTGAATCTCTGTGTCTTTGGGTTAGGCAAAGATTTTTAGATCTGACATCAGGAACCAAAAAAAAAAAAAAAATTAGAAAAATTTGGTAAGTCAAACATCATCAAAATTAGTAACTTTTGTACTTAAAAAATTACCAACATGACAGTGAAAATACAAGCTATGAATTGGGAGAAAATGTAGGCAGATCAAATATCTAATAAGAGACTTGTATCCAGAATATATAAAGAAATCTGAAAACTAAGAGGTCAAATGATCCAATTAAAAAAGGGATAGCAGATTTCAATAAATATTTCACCAAAAAAGATATACAAATGACCAGTAAGCACATGAAAATAGTCTTAACATTGTTAGATTGTTAGAAAATATAAATTAAAACTACAGTGAGATACAACTTCATGCCCCCTGTGAGGGCTATAATCATAAAAAATATTGTCAAAGTTGTGAAGAAACTGAAATCCTCATATATTGCAAGTGAGAATATAAAATGGTATAGACACCTTGGAAAATAGTTTGTCAGTTTCTTAAACTGTTAAATGTAGAGTTACCTTATGACCCAATATTTCTGCTCTTAAGTATTTACTCGAGAAGTGCAACATGCTTACATAAAGAATTATACATAATTGTTCATAGCAGTAGTATTCACAACAGCCAAAAAGTAGAAACAATTCAAAATATCTATCAAGTAATGAATGTACAAACAAAACATAATATATCCATACAATGGAATACTATCTGGTAAGAACAAAGTACTGACTCATACTACAGTATGAATGGAACTCAAAAATATTATGTTAAGTGAAAGAAACTAGAAAAAAAGATCACATATTTCATGTATTGAAATATTCAGAAAAGACAAATCTGTAAAGGAAGAAAACAGACTAGTGGTTGCCTAGGGTTGGAGGTAGAAATGGACAGTGTCTACAAACGGATGCAAGGATTTGGGGGTTGTTATTCTTGTGATGGAAATGTTAACAAAAATGAAATTGTGGCAAAGGTTACTTAACTATGTACATTTACTGAGAACCACTGAACCATACCTTTAAAATAAGTGAATTCTACAATGTGTAAATTGTATTTCAATGAAGCTATTAAATAGAATTAAAGACTCTCCAGTATCCCATCCTCATTTTTCCAACGTATTTCCCAACTTCTTTTCCCCATATATTGCTTGTAGCTCTGCACACAGTATGGTCCTTGGCAACTTTGTTCTTGATGATCAGGCTGCTCAGAAAATACTTTTGATAAGTCTTCCCCTGAATAGCTTCTGTTCACATTTCTAAACTCAGTTAGAGCATCATATCATTCAGAAAAATTTTATTCCACTCTAAAGTCATGCCCCTCCTAGAAACTTTCATGGCATCTTATAAATATCACTACCCACATACTCAACTTAGTGTGCTAATTGATGTTTATCTTTCTGTCTTCTCATCAGACTATAAGCTCCCTAGGCAAAAGGAACCTTTTGCCTGTCCCCAGTGCTCAGCACATATATTAGCTTTTCAATAAATATTTGTTGAATTAAAATTTATGTGTTAAGGTGAGATAAATCCAAAGAAAGTAGTAAGAACTAGATCGAGTGAAGGCACAGAGACTCAACAGCTTTGTTTAGGATGACTAAATAAGAATGAGTAAACAAGAGTTATCCAGGTAATTAAAGAAGCAATCCTGAGAAGCAACTCTAGCTTCTCTCCATTGGAGGGATGGTGTTGGAAATTTACAGAGAAGCAGCTTCCTGTTGCAAAGAAAAGACACTGTTCAAAATAAACTTAGTAAGAAAAACAGAAGTTTTAAAACACAAAATAATAGCACAAAGAAAAAATGTTTGTATTTCCTTTTATAAAGCGCCAAATAAAAATAATGATTACAGGGTTTCTTGTCCTTTCTCATGCTTATTTGGAAGTAGCATGTGCCATTTTAACTTTTTATGATCTGTTTAATCAAGAAATACATCTAGCTGTCAAATTTCATCTTAACTACAAGCTACAAGGGAAGAACTAGAGAGAGAAAATTTCTTACCCGATCTGATTCAACAAGTCAGTTGCAGAATCGAAGAGTCAACCTTGATCCCTGGGTCCTGGTCCAGGACTTGGTCTGCCTACTTTTATTATTCTCTTACTTAAATTCTTTCCATTCTCCAAAGTGTAAGTATCTGGGTGTGTTGTAGAAAAGTGGAGGTGAGTAATAGGTGATAGCAGTGGCAGCAACTTGCCAAGTACAGTTGTGATGTTTAATAATGCTAATGGCTATAGTGTATTATTGAATGTTTATTTGGCACAAGGTACTGTGTTAAGTATTTTATACACATTATTTCCTTTCCTTATCACAGTCTCCTAAAAATTTATCTATGAAAAAAAAAAAAAAACTGAGCTTCCTGTGAGTAAACGGAATTGTTGAATATCATCTAACTAGCAAGGAAGAGTGTCTAGAACTTCATGATCAGAAGCATATACTGTTATATACCATGTTATAAACCACCTCCATCTACAATTCAGGTTCTCCTGCTTATGTTTCCTGTCATCATTTGGTTTTTGTTCTTATATTTCTATAGTGAAAGTCATGGAATACATCAAAGAATATTAATAAATACCCTCTAATGCAGTTACTTCATTGGTAGCATTTGATACAAATTCTTGAACTGTCTTCTGATACAATTTTTATTATAAAACTGAGAATGCTGTTTCAGATATAGAGGTGGATAAACTATTTAGCTGTAACAATGCATCCTAAAATATAAATTTGTACACTAAGGAAAATATATGTCATTTGTGGTTTTTTAAGAAGTATTTATGTTGTACTTCCAAAACAGATAGGAAAAAAAAAAAGAGAGAGAGAACATATTAAACTCAACCATTTGAAGGCCACCTAAATGAGAAGGTTTGCTTATGTTACCAGAAACCTAAGTTTATCTCTATGGGATGAGCTAAAAAGCAAAAAAGTGTCCTCTCAGATCATTAAAAACACAACCATAATTTCAGAGCAAATGTTCAACATAACACTTGAGAATAAAATGTTTCCTGATAAACTCTAATGTGCTGGTTACAAATGATTCTTATCAAGTAAAACAAATGTTGGGTCGCTATATGATTCCTTAAGCCTTTGTCCCCAGCCCCCACTATCAGCCTGTAAGCCATGTAGCTATTAGAACATACAGACAGGGGCATCTGGGTGGCTCAGTGGGTTAAGCCGCTGCCTTCGGCTCAGGTCATGATCTCAGGGTCCTGGGATCGAGTGCCATGTTGGGCTTTCTGCTCAGCGGGGAGCCTGCTTCCTCCTTTCTCTCTCTGCCTGCCTCTCTGCCTACTTGTGATCTCTCTGTCAAATAAATAAATAAAATCTTTAAAAAAAAAAAAAAAAAAAGAACAT